>NC_142207.1:33195755-33348604 GCF_049639895.1 Pseudopodoces humilis | reverse complement strand
TTAAGAACACATGAATGGTCTAAATATTACTTTTACATTGACATTAAATGCACCAAGGGAGCATCAGGAATCACAGATTTGTGTAGCTAAAACCAAAGCCCCTGTGCTGGCATGAAGACTACAACATTGCAAATGCCTTTGAAAGATAGACCCAGCATCACTTGTTTGTCAGTTAATAAGTGTTTTGGTTTTGTTTTGTGCTTGTTTTTTAGCATTACCACTTGAGGAAGTATCACTCTGCAATTTTCAGGTGTTAACTTTTTAAAATAACGTGTTTATAGGTTCACACAACATGTCCTTTGTAGGATTGCTCCCTGCAGTTTTTATTTGTTTCTCCTAACAGCTCTACAGATTGTGTTGCTGTTGCTTTTTTCACTCTCCCAGATGGCCTTGTCAATGACATTTTTTTGGATTGACTGTGAAATATCACGGCAGCATTTAATTTACACTTGCAGTCTGACAAAAATCTACAAAATACTTGGATATTTGTGGTAAGCAAAGAGCAGAAAAAAAAGCATGAAACATCAACAGACTTTTTTATTGGATGATTACAGTACAATACTATCCATATTGTGTTTTTTTTTTCTGAAATACATCCAAGTAATGGAACATATTTCTATTCTCTTTATAATCTGCCTAGTAATATCAAGGGCAACAAGTTCCTCAGATTAACCAAAAGTGGCATAAAATTGTTTTTTTATCCAGTATTTCTCTATTATTCCTTTTTTAGAACTGCTTTGTCATACTATGAAGTGGGTCTGTTTTCTTAAATGCTGTAAAATTTAAATTATCATATAATTAAACTTAAAGCAATACCAGTTCCATGCAATGATATATAAAACTTCCTCATGCATTATGGAGTGTGATATCCATTTCATCCAACTTGAAACATCAATCTCAATTAATCTGCTAGCTCCTTCCTAGCAGAAAGAAGCAACCTGGGAAATTCTTATCTTCCTGAATTACTGGGATAAACAGTTGGATGCGCATCTTCCTTTTCACTGGGTGCAAAAAGATCTTTATGGCTTTTGCAGACTAAACATATGACTTTTAAATGGCTATAATTGGGTAAGATTAATCCTGTCTGAAGCGACTGGCATATTATCCTGTTTTCTGAAGCCTCTGAAATGGCACCTGTCAGCCTCCCAAGATTATGACTGTCACATCACATTCTGATAAATCTGCTCTCTGTGTAGAACTGAGTTTGTCCTACAGTGGTTAAATCCCATCAGTCATGTCACTGATACTTATGAATTATGTAAGGATCAAGATATGTTGCTTTTATTTAGAGATAACTATGATTAAGCATTTTAAGTCACAACCCTGACCAAGCAGCTATTTCTAGCACTTTCCAGGAGATTTAAAGGAATCAGAGCACAACTCATTATCTGCTGTAAATCAGTGTTGGTTTAACTGCTGTAACCTCTGACCATGAGAGACCTTCTGTCTTGAAGAGTGCAGCCCCTGCATGTTTCAGACAAAAACATGCAACTACACAACCAAGAAGTAAATCCATCTGCTATTATGAAAAAGAGAGCTAAAAGAAAGGAATTCCCCTGAAATGAACAAGTAAAAGCAGAATGCCTGTGGAATACCTCATGTGGGACTTCACATCCAGCAGCTCTAGAGAAGTCACTCGGGGCTCACCAGCCAGATTCTGCAGGATCTTCAGCCTCGGACCACAGTGCTTGTAAAACTCTGTGCAGATATTCAGCAGAGACTCCCGTGGTCTCCTGAACTCCTCTCTGGCAATTCGTTCATCCAGCTCCTCTCGAGGAAGACCCTGGCCCTCCTCCATTAAATGAAGGTTCTCCCTGGAGGATACAAAGTAAGACACAGCAGTGTTATATACAGTAGATCCTCAGGGATAGAAAACAACAACTTCTTCATCTTGTTTTTGCAACAGATGCTCTCTTCTGCAGTTGAAAGAAAGGTAGTTGCATCTGCGATTAAGAAACAAAAAGGAGAGGTCATAATCTTCCAAGTCTTGCTAAAAATGTAAATATTTTCTATATGAACTGTCCTGTGATATGTTCCCTCAAAAAAGACTGCTTGTCACAGCAACCATGTGTGGGAACGGTTTGTCACATATCAGGGGAGACTGGGATATAATTATACTGTACCTGATAAAGTGCAGTTTGGCTCCCTGTTCTGGGTACCTGGGAAAACAGAAACAGTGAGGTTGCAAAAAGCAACTTAGTAGTGCCTAAACTTGCTTTTCTAAAAGAAAGTGGAACTGTTCTATCCCTGAGGCTGACACCTCTTACATGGTCAGGATGGTATCTTGTGTCGCTGAAACAATGCCTACACATAGTTACTGACCACACTGAATTGCCTTTATCTCCCAACTTCCATCAGAAAACATATTCCTAGAGTTACTGACCTTTTTCTGAAAGGAAAAATTCAGGCTTAAAAACCACAGCTCTCTTTCAAGTGATTTCTCTTACTGATTTCCACCCCAGTTCTCAGTCTGTTTCACAAAACCAGAGTTCACTAAGTGAAAAGAATACCTCAGAGTGTTTTTTTGTTTTGTTTTGTTTTATTGTAATTTTGTTACTTCTTTTTGAGAAAGCATTAATGGATGGTGCACCACTGGGCTAACATGTCCAAGGCAGGAACAATAATCATTCTAACATGAAACTCCTGCTGTTGCTAGCAGATGTCTGTTGCAAGGATAACATGACTGAAGAAACAAGTGCAGGAAACCTGGAGCAGTGCCAAAATATTTTGGATCAGAGGCTGAATGTCTGATAATTAGAAAAATCTGGAAATGTAAGTCAAGATGCCTGAGTCATGCTGGACTGGGAATGTCTACATTGTCTGTCAACAGATACACATTTCCTGCTCTTCAAAATCAGCAGATAGACAATAAAGTGCTACTTTCCATTATACCTTATTTTCCTTAGACTGAGCAATCTTGCAAAGGAAGCAAATGGCAATATGTCCACTTCAGACTTCAGCATGTCTGGTTTATCTGCTGGTTTGTCATGTCTGGAGTTTATCTGCTTCTCAGATCAGGGATTGAAAGTCAAAGCCATGTTTTAACCATGACTGAACAGATTTTAAAGAATAATAGACAGATGCCAGGAGTTACCAACCAAGATGTGTCCACATTTATAAACTGACATAGTAGCCCTTTGATGGTCCATGCAAAAATGGATTTCTAAATCCTTGAATTAAAAAAAAATAATAATAATAAGAAAAAGACAGATAATAACTTGGAAAACTGCAGAAAAACAGCTACCCCAGCTTTTGCTAAGCTACAATTCCCCTTCCAGGTCAGCACAAACATTCAGATTTTTAGCACAGTAAGGCATAGTCTGGCCAGGAGAAGGCAGAAGACTTCCTGCTGCAAAGAAAAAACTTCACAATCCCAAATGTTTGTGGGTGGATTAAGCCCTTCTTCTATGACCAAGTAAATTGTCAGTGGCCTTGTTTAATTTGGTAACTGGAATAGTCGCTATGGCCAAGGAGCAGAATTACAGTTCACTCATGCCACGTCCTTCCTTTTTTCCTTCTTCTGTGAGAAAGTTCTTTGGTGCTTTGTTTTGTTGAGTTTTGGGGTTTTTTTAAGAAGGACAAGAATATTTCCAGGCATCCTTTTCACTTCTCTCAGATTGTCAGTTACCCTTCCTCTGCTATCCGTACCTGCGAAAAACCCCCAGATGGATGCAGAGGTAAAGATCATAGGAAGAGACCATAGGGAATGCACAAGGAAATGGGAAAGGGAACAAAAGAAAACTAGAGGAGGTGCCAGTCTCTGTGAGCATCAACTGATCAGCAGTTTGTGTTTGTACAGGTGTTCAGCCACTTAGAACAAGGCTGGAAGGATCTGACCCTTCTGCCAGCCAAGCATGCTCTGCCCACTGGTCACTTTGACAGTGGAGTCAGCAGGAAGCAAAGCAGAGAGTGAGTGAGCTTCAGCATATATATTTCCACAGGGAAACAAAGGGAATGAATAATTTAGGATGTGCACCCTCCATTTTGATACCCCGGTCTTCTATATAGATACACTGTTTAAAACTAGAAATCCTGGTCTTGGGTATTTTGGTTATCATCAGAAATGCAGTCCTGGGGAATGTGTTCTTTTGATGTGAGTGTCTTCTCCCACACTCCAGTACCCAGAGCACTCCCTCAGCTGTCTGAGGCCAAGCACTCTGAGCAATGAGAAAAAAAAACCTTACTGAAATAAAAACCCAAACCAAAACTGTTTCAAAAAATGATAAAAAGAAAGAAAAGCCTTACCTGGTGTTGACACCTGCTGACATGGTGTGGTTTGCTGTTGTGGTCCCTTTATGACCTTGGTCACATCGGCTCATCTGTGGGGCTGTCATAGGCCTGGCAAAGAGAAGGTGAACAGCACGCTACACATGAAATCTAACACACAGAAATTCTGCTTTTGCTCTGAGAACTTGCACTAATTTTACCAAGTCTAATACTCAACCATAACTCAAGCTAAGCTGCACGATGTGGCCTGCTGTGCATTCCCTCTCCCCGCACAGCCAGCCAAATGCAGGCTCAGCTCCTTGGCCCATGGGTGGTACCTGGTGAGAACTTCTACACTGTACAGGAGAGCCTGCAAAGAGGTGGCAAGGGCACCCATAGAAGCAATCTCCTCACGAGCTGCTGTCCCAGTGTCCACTTGAGAGGTTTGTCGCTTCAGTTTTTGCAGGTAACAGGGAACCAGGGCTTCCAGGACCATCAGCATCTGGAGGCTGGAAAATAACAATATTTGCTCTGTTATATTTTGTCATTCCTGAGCTCACATTAGGTAGGGGCTTTGGTTTCTATCTGAAGACCCTGGATCTGTCACTAGGCATTCACTGCTTCTCACCAGAAGTCTTGGGCCAAAGAAACAGCTGGATTAGGAACTTCAAGGGGGGAAATTAGATGATGCAAATAATAATAATACTAATAATAATACTACTAATAATAATAATCATCATCATCATATATTTTATTATTAGTTATATTTCTATAATTTATTATTATATTCATAAATTATCATATTATATTATTATTTATTATTATTACTTATTAATATATTAGAAATATTTGCTATTCTAATGTTGTTTTAATATATAATATTATTATTTTATTATTTTATCATATATTATTATGGTATTATTATTAAGTATTTTATATATTATTTAGAATTTATTATTGTTATTTATTATTTATTTAAGTATTAATTATTTCTTATTTATTTATTATTAAATATTGTTTATTGTAATTATTATTATTTAATTATTATTTTAATTATCATTATTAAAAAACCAAACAAACCCTGAACTTTCAGGTATCTTCCAAATATGTCATCCATTTGCTAACAAGCATTTTCCCTTCCAAAGACTCTTTTATTCTCTGATTTCCTCCTGCAAGCTAACATTTGTACTTAAGTAAGTTTATCTCTTCTCTCTCTGTTATCTTCCTGTTCTCTCCAGTCTCTCTGCCTGTCTCTCCCCCTCCAGTTCCCTGTCCATTGCTCCTCTGGTGACAGAAACCAGCAGGACACTGGGACAGCTGCCATATGCAGCTTTTGTGCCTTTTCTGAGTCTGCACAAATCAGGACAATGGATTATCACCTTCTGAATGACTCGGGAGCATAAGCCACCACTGTCACACACAGCTTGATGGCTTCGCTGATGGAAAAGGTCAAGTCTTCATTCCCATAGCAGAAGTCTGAGGGAGGAAAGTAATATGAGAAGACTGTCACACAATCATACTAAGTATGAATGGAGTAACACACTTCCTCTTCCCCCTCTCCTATTGCTTGCTTTTCATGTTAACAATGCCCAACAGGCTCTTGGACAGATAGAAATCTGTTTCTGTAAAATAAACCTGTGCTGCACTCCTACTTGAACCCTACTGCCCAAGAACTCAGTAGGTGAAACAGCTCTCAGCAGGTCACTCACTGCTGAGCAAAGGGCTACAGAGCCCTGTTTCAAACATCACCCATCAAAAGCTAAGTTTTAAGCTCATATATGGTGAGGGCACATGTCAAATTAATGATAATTTTTATGGTCCCTATGCTTAGATGTTCCAGCCACACAGAAAGTGATGCTGATGCACCACTGATGGCAGAAGATAGGTTAGCTTCTCAAAAATCATGGCCACATGGGTGCCAGCACAAAACTGACTCTATTTTGCTAGTGATTTCAGAAAAAGGTTTCAAAAGCATTGAAGTCGCATACAACAAATATCACTTTGGGCATAATTAGTTCCAGGCACCTAGAAACTAGAAAGAGTAATATTGGCAAAAGAATATTTTCTTTAATAGAACTATAGTCCTTTTTTCAGAAGTGACTCTGTTATGCAGGAGCCAAAGTCAAAGTTAAGGTCCTAAAATATGTATATCATAATTCTGACCCAAGATACCAGATACACAACATTCTCATCCACAGTCTCATCATCAACTCATACTTGAGAATTTTCAGAGATGTTTTCAATATTTCTCCACAGAAACCTCCAAGATTTTACACAAATGTTTGGTACAATCCACAAAGAGGAAGAAATATCTTCTCTTTCTGCACCACTTTATATTTAAACTTTCTATATAATTGTGCGGCATCATGAAATCCCACTTTATTACAAAGCTTTAACTGTAAGGCCAGACAGGCTTCACAGAGCATCAAGATAACTACTATTTGAGAGAAGTGCAAATTTGGAAAACAAGTTGATGATCCTTATAAAAATCAGCAAAAATCACAAACCAGCCAAATTCTTAAACACAGCATTGCATGGATAGCTATCAAGAGACAGAATGTCCTGGATACACCATACAGACACATAAATTCTGCTTTATGATAAATCAACACCCCCTCCAGAAGCTCAGCACTGCTGGATGTCTGAATTGTATCCATCATCATCTACAAGTCACAGTCTGCCCACAGGAGAGGATGCTTTTGTTTCCTGTCCATATGGAGCAGAGCAGAGGATGACACTAATCTTGTCAGCATAATATAATTTATTAGGCATCTTTATTCTTCACTCACACATGTTAAAATTCAAAATGCTAGAGGCTAGTCAGAGACTAGAAGGCTTAAAACAAAAAAAAAAGGTAGCTTCGGAATAAAATTAATTAATAGTTCCCCTCCTGCAGAAAATATCAAAAGGATGATGGTGATAAAGCCAGTCTTAAAAGCCCCATGAGGCACAGGAAACAGATAGAACATTCCTATAGAAGAGAAAAGCTCTGAAGAAATCATGCTGCATCAAGTGTCTGTTGAATCAATAAACAATAAACCAGAATTACTGAATAAAGGGTGCTTTACCTAATGACTTGAGAGGCTTTTCTGCTTTCACCAGCTCTAAGATGTCCAAAATGTCTGGAGTTTCTCCCTCCAAAGACTGCAGCAGGTCAAACAGGCACTGAGCTGACACTCCTTTGCTGGTCCCGTTGTTTGTAGCATCCTGTTCCAACAAGAGAAATTAATGTCAACCCAGGAATGTTTATCTGAAGGTGTGGACAACCTTTGTTTTCCACAAAGGGTCCACATGGAGTTCATTGCTTTCAACCAGTAAGCATTGCCTGACTCAAGAGACTGATAATTAATGAATATTTCAAAACATGACTAATCTAGTGTTAGCCTTCACATGTATACTAAAACTTGGTATTAAGCTTTTAATTCCTGTTGCTGGATTCTGAGAATGGATTTGCATTTAAAGACTTATAAGTCATGATTGTCATTATTGCTGCTGTCTCAGCACCCTGCTCCACCAAGTGTGCAGAAATAAGTGGGGACCTGGTTCCGTGCAGCACCGAGTGCTCTCTCCTTGTGGCCTCTGATGTGGGGTGGCTGCACACACACAGCTGGGGGTGCCTCCCCCCCAGGACAAGGGAATAGCTCTCACTCACAGGGAACTCCAGGAGAGGGGCCACACTGGCAAACAGCTGCAGGATAAAGGGCTTGCGGTGCAGGACGTAGAACTGGCGGCACGCGAACTCGATGGCCTGGCGCAGCTGGGGGTTGCTTTCGTAGTCAGAGTACACCTGAGCACATGGAAAAGGACGTGGAATCATGGCTCCAGAGGAAGGACTCTTCACCTCCTGAGCCCAGACTGAATCAACTACAGCACTGTCATTCCTGATAGGTTCGTCTAACACGCTTTTAAAGATGGAGACTGGACTACCCTCCCTGGCAATGCATTTCAGGTTTGCTTTTCATGCTTGAACATTCTTTTTTGTCCTACATATTGAGGTCAGTTCCTTCCCTCTCCTTCCTAGAAGCACTTTGCTTGTTAGAAGCCAGTTAGTGCTTTCTTTCTTAATCTTCATATTTTTCAGCTAACCAAATCTTCCAGTCCTTTCTCACAAGACATATTTTCTACATGAACATCCCTGTTTCCCTGCAGTTTCTTGAGTTAACTGATGCTTTCTCTGAGCTGGATAGAGCCAGTACTTCCAGTCACTGCTGATGATGAGAGCAGAATTTTTCCATGTTTTTCACAAGATACAAATCTGTATAGTCACCCCATACTGGCATTTGAGACATTTTTCTCTTCTATCCTTCAGCAGAAGGATGCTGTTGATTCTTGTTTGGCTTCAGAGCTATAATTCCAACATTCTGTCCTGCAGACGTGCCACTAAATCAGTTACTTCCCTTCCAACACGGTGTGTTGGTTTGGGTTTTTTTTTTTTCTTTTTTTTTTCAGACTGCATCTCTAGTTTGTCATGATAATTTGTACTCCTGCTCTGTCCTCCAACACAGTGACAGTGCCACCCACTTTTAAAATATTTTAAGTTTTTAGAGTGGCATTTCCTTCAGGGCTGGCCATTGAACCATGCAGAGGATATGTTGCCAATTTGTGGGATTTGTTTCTCAGTTATGTAAACAGTGTGAATTCCCAGGAATAGCTTCTCCTTGTGAGACCTCTGCAGAGACTTCTCAGTGCTCTGGCAGGCTGAGGAAATCAGCACAACTTTCATACAACCAGAACCCTCTAGCATGGGGACGAGGCCTGTCAATTACCAACAACATCACATTTACCTTAAAAAAAGGGAAATAATTAACTGTATATGAATTTTACCAAGGGAAATGGAAAAACATGTGACAAAAAGAGTCGTGTGGGGAAATTTGTATGTATGCACCAGGAACTGCGCTTCAATTAGCAGCAGGATCAAGCCCAGGAGTGGTAAAAGAATTAACCACAAACAAACCAACTGGCCTTGGGGCGCCTGGCACAGAGAAATTAAAGTCTGCAAAACCAAACAAGCTCAGAAACACCTGCATTTTCTTTTGGAATTGCTTTTTTACCTCCAGAAGTGGTATTTTAATAACTCAGTAGTTGACAATAATTGAGGGTGAGGAGAGGAAAGAATTACAAACGAATTTCTCTCAATATGAAGTGAAAATGAAGGGAGAATCCTTTGCAGGACTGAATGGTTACTGTTGAGGACTTCAAATTATGTTATTAGGCTATTTTATTTCAAAATGTCTTGTTTCTCATTAATAAACCCATGCTGACCTGGATTCAATTCATACTTATCTAATCATGTGAGGCAGGATATCAGACTTTCCAACTACTACAGAGCTTGTTTACATAGCTAAAGTAATCACTGGTTCTAATTATTGTTCTTCATTAAGTAAGTGAAAATTAAATGTATAGGGATTCTTTTTTTCATGAAAGGGCACAATAATATTTGCATTATAATACTAAATCTCTACTTAGATATTGCCTTGGAGCCCTACAGAAATAATCCTTTCTATCTGTCAAATAATTATTTTTTAAATTTTATTTTTTGGGGTTTTTTTTTAAGAATCAACAGGAAAAGATGCCCATTTGTTCATCTGGAAGAGAAACTCCACCTCTGACACTTCCACTATTTTTCATCACTCACAAGAAAAAGCAACATACCATTTTTCATAAACATTTTGAGTTATTTTCATACTTTAAAAGTGAATGTAATTTAGTTTCGATTAGCAAGTAGTAAATCCAGATATTTCAACTATTTCTCAAACTTCAGCCATCCCTGAAGTAAAAACCATGGAGAGATGCCCAAGGTCCAAAAATTGTACAGAAATTTCCCATTTCTGTGTGGAAGTACAGAGAAAGGAAAACAGACATTTATTTACCTAACACAAAGGAGAACAGAAAATTTAGTAGTTTACTCAAGAAGGAAAGCTAATTTGGGCCATCCCACGGTTGCCTTCTTGGGGCACCTAAAAGCTCTCATGAGGTTTGATGTCTCATGAGCAGATCAAAGCTTTCCTGTTAATTCCTCACAGGAATCACAGGATGGTTTGGGTTGTAAGGCCCATCCAGTTCCACCCCCAGCCACGGGCAGGGACACCTTTCACCAGAGCAGGTTTCTCCAAGCCCTGTTCCACCTGGCCTTGAGCACTCACAGGGATGGGGCAGCCACAGCTTGTCTGGGCAGCCTGTCCCAGGGTCTCAGCACCCTCCCAGGAAGAACTTCTTCCTCAGATCTGTCCCGAAGCTGTTCTGTGTCAGCAGGACGCTCCCTGGGGTTGCTCCTGGGCATAGCTCACCTGCAGCATGCTGGGCAGCACCCACTGGTAGCCGCTGAGGGAGAAGAGGTGATTGAAGTGCACGGCCGTGTTGATGACGGTGGCAGCGTATTGCCGCAGCAGGGCACTGTCCTCGGGGTGCAGGATCAGAGCGCCGTTGAACACGTTCAGGAACAGCATGATCTCGTCCCCCCACGGGAACTCGCTGGGCATGCCAAGGAACATCTCTTCCAGCAGCTTAATCCACAAGCTTTTCTGAAGGGTATCCAGGCCAAAGAGCTCTTTCCCAGCTGCAGGGGAGAAGAGCAATCAACAGCAACAGCAGTCAACAGCCAGCCTCACCTCGCTGCAAAGAACCACCCCACAACAATGACCATCCTTCTGCCTTTTTGAAATCATTCCACCCTTCCTGTGTTTTGTTTAAGTGCCCACAGGCAAACCTCAACTGAAAGCATCAATATAAAGATGAAGAATGATAAATATCACACAGCTCATTGATCTGCTGGTTGGACACTCTTCCCTTAAAAAGTGCAAGATCTGAGCTTGTACATGCATCATCTGCCTCACACAGAGGCTGTGCAGAATTATGCTCAGTTTTTATGTTCCAGGTGTCCCACACATTACAGGAAACAGATGCAGAGTTACAATAATGCTTCTGAAATCAAGTGCCTTTAGGGCTGGTACAGAACTTTCCAATGCTTACCACTGTGTAACAATGGCCTATTTAACCTTTTTAACATCAGGCTGGAAACCCTACTTTACCTTCAGAGAAAAGTTTCTATGTGGACTGTTTCTTTATCCCCACTGCAGAATTTACCCAGTCTTGGATTTCGACTGCTTCCACAAAGCAGATGGCAAAGGACTTTGAGCAATCCTTTCTGGGTAGCCTCATGCATAATTTTAATACTCAATTAAAATTCATTCTCATTTGGGTCCAAAGCAAGTAGCCTTGTCTGGAGAATTCTAACAGCGAAGCCCTTTCTGCTGGTGTGCTTACAAACCAACAGTTCTGTATCAGTTTCCCCAGGAAGGGATTCATCAGCTTCCAGAAAAGCTGCAAGCCTGTGTGTTTCTAGGGCAAATAAAGCACTCACTGAAACCTTCTGGGTCTTGAAGAGCCCTGCAGGAAAGCTGCCAGAGGATTGTACCTTGGGGATCGCTGAAGAGTGAGAACTCAGCATCAATGGCACTTCGGGGAAACGAAGGCAGGCGGAGCAGGTCCTCCTGGAGCATGGACACGTGAGATTGCTTGTGGGCTGGAGGGATCTTCTGTGTCAGTGAGATCAGGAACAGCACCCGCCCCACCTCCTCCAGCTTGCGGGTGAACACCTGGCAGAGAAAAGGAGACAAAGATCTGTATCAGCCTAATCCAAAAGCTCTTTAAAGTGTATATGCACTTTCCCAGGTTCATTTCTACAGCTTTCTCTGATTGGAGGGATGCTGCACTCATGGCTCGGAGGATCATGATGAAATTCACAGGGCTAGTGCTGCACCCTCTCGCTAGAATTTATGTGACCACTGTTTTCCTGCCCAGGTCTACAAAGATGGATTGAGTTTGTAAAAATGGTTCTAACAACATTTCCTGTTTCAGTCTTCTGGAATACCCTAAGTGGCTGAGGAACAATTTTCAACTTTGTTATGGGTTTTTCTGTAGATTAATGTAAGCCCCAAGGTGGTCAGAGAAACCAACTCCAAAGTGAAAGCCATATGTTTGTATTTTCTCTTTTCAATGTCTTAGACAATAGTCAACAAGAAGCTGGAATTGCTATCTGCCTTCTGGGTTAAGTCTGGCTGACATCTGGCCATAGAAAGTACATGTATAATTGCAAAAGCAAAGCAGTCAATAAAACAGATTCTGTGCTACTGAAAAGGAGCAAAATCTTGCTTGACTTCAGAGATCACTTATGCTTTATACCAACTGGGATACCGAATTCCATTCTACCAGCCTCCTTTGAACTTGTGGCTGATAGGACTGGCCAGGCTAGATCCTCTATTCCTATTCTGATGCTAAAAGTAACCATTAAGGCAGAGTGATATGTAGTTCCAAAAGCAGCTGTCTTTGGAAGCAGTTTCGAGGCACCTCATAGCTACTGGGACAAAGCCAAAAACAAAACTTGAAGCATGTGGCAAAGATAAGGTTCATAGGCCCTGCCTTGCTATGACCTGTGCTCTGAAGTGCACTCAGCTCAGAATTCAAGAATCAATCAACAAAAAAGCAAGTGCTTTTCCATGGATTGATGCTCGGTGGGTGCTTGGTTACTCGTGTTGCTTTCTTTGCTGAAGCGGGATGTTTTCCAGCAACATGACAACAGAGAGGCTAGCAAATGTAGTTTTACCTCAGAAATAGTTTGGGTTCTAGGTGCTCTAAATATAAACATGTGGAAAGCAAAATAATGCCCTGAGAAAAAAAGTGAAGCTCATTTAAATATTTTTGGATCATGTAGGAGTGTATTAAGTAAACTCTTTTACAATTCCAATTTGTGGGACATCTCCTAGAACCAGAGTAATTTCTGTTTGAGAAGCAACCAGGTTGACCCCAAGTAATTTTAGATTTTTATTGACTTTCTACTGACAGGTGCATCACATGAAATATTGTCCTATTCTGTGCCATACACATACAAGATGGCATTGACTTTATTTTCCATTATTTTAGCTGCCAGCAGCACTTAAGCAGCTGTACAGCTGCCTTTTATAACCACTCCTGATGATATTTCCCTACTCTCAGTAAGAACACAACTACAGTAGCTGGTTTTTGGCTGCAAAAACACAACTGTTAATACCAAATACATAGTGTTTAAGCACATTCGCTGTCACAACTGCAGCTGCCAGATACATTTGGCCAAACTCAACCAGTTTAGAAGTAAAACAAGTCCTCAGATTAGGCAAGGATAGGTTAGATTTAAGTCTAAACAGGGGACCCCCAGCCAATTCCATTTGATGCTAAGTTGCAGACACATCACTGGTCAGAGAGCTGGGTGATCCAAGATCCAAGACTCCAACCAATTGCCCATCTAAGCCCAGGAAATTCAAACCCCTCATAAAAAGAAGTTCTGAACTATAAAACAGGCTGTTTGTCACTGATGCTAGGTGAGTGATTTTACATCATGTAATAAATTCACACACATCCTTTTAATAATCCACTTAAAGGAAACTGGCTGGGCAGAACTGGGGAGGGGGGAAATTCACATCCCACTCCAATCTTCCCACAATAATGTACAGTGTATATGGCCCCAAGACAGATTTCACCCTGATTGTTACTTCTCTAGCAAAGCTCTTGATCTGCATGCAGCATGAAGCCTTCAAAAGGGAACAAAAAGATTTATTTTCAGGGTGTTTCTGGGAAGAGGTATTTGGTGGCAGTATGATACCTGCTTCTGAATGAGCTCTTGACCCTTTTCTGGGTGCATCTGCACCAGGTTGAGCTGGGGAGAAACTGACCTCCGGAAAGGATAAATATCACGGACGTAGGTCTGCCAGGAAAGGAAAAAAAGTGTATTTTAAACAAATCTAATCACTATGGTATCACTCAACAGAATGGAAAAAAGGGTCCTTTAGCCCTTTCTGAAGGGCAGAGGCTTTCAGGCATGGTCAGGCATCATGAAATGGCACAAACAGAAGAGAAATTAGATATTTTCTAAGAAAACTAGACATTCTTGTCTTCTGACTCTTCCCTCTTCTCTCAAATTCCAATCTTTCACCACACACAACTAAAGATGTGATTCCCACAGGACAGAACTCTGTTTATAGGGTGCTTGTTCTCCTTTAGATAACCCTGAGGTTTAAAAAGGAGCTAGATGAAAAGTCACAAAAAGAAAATCACATGGACTTGATCTTTGCCTTACCTTGTTGTAATGAATGAGATTCCAACGCTTATCCATTAAGAAATAATGAGAAGACTGAGTTTCAGGTATGTTAAAAAACTCCAAACATTCCTGAAAAGAAAGAAATCTAAATATCCTTTTACTTTTCAGTTGTTTTGTACAAGTATCACAGCATCCAAAAGAAGAATATCCATCTAATAATCCATAAAGGCACAAACATGCATGCCTTAATCAGACTGGCACACTGTTCTGGCTTTATTTATTTCACATTTTAATCATCAAGTAGCTGAGTATGTTTGTGATAATCAAGGCATGCTGACATCACAATCCTGTGACTGGTGTTACTTACCTTGGTGTCTTCATATCACACATATTTGCCTGACTGTATGAGCAATATGGGCCTGGGTATTTATCAAGACTTAGTGATAGGTGATATGCAGAGACACTGAAGTTCTAACACTTCAAAACACTGAGATGTGATTCCCAGTAAAATTTAACATAGCCAGGCAAACTGAAGGCTTTTACAATTCCTATGTGCCTCAATTAAAACCATCCATGAAATTTTTGGCAGAAAGTAACTGCACAGCTCCCGAATACCAAAATATTGTTGTGGCTACTGAACCATCATTTTCACTCTGATCTTGATCAGTCTCTCATCTCTAGTGTTGATAAAACCAAACATTTAAATGATTTGTGTATTTATCAAAATTATATAGCAAATACCCAACAAGCTGCAGTGTCTCCAGATGAAATTGCATTTGTGAGGTTTGGGCTTTCTGTGAGTTCAGAACATTTCTATTATCCTTAAACGTGGGATCCTGTTTATTGCAACCAAGCTGCCCTCACGGGGAGACAGACATGCCTGTGAGCAGAATTTCCCTCCCTGACTCTGGAACAGGATGATCAGGCAGAATGCATTGCTGGCATACAGGTATGGCAGGTAAATGTAAGCAGTTTGTCCAGCTCAAAAACTCACTCCTACCTTCAGAAGAGCCTCAAACTGTGTGTCCTCGTGGACTGGTAACTGCGTTGGGATGTCACACTCATTCTGTCCATGCACAACAAGGGTTTTTGTGCCTAGAGGAAGAAAAGTTGTTGCATTTTCCTTGGCCTCTCTAATTAACTCAATTTCAAGAGACTGCCCATGGAGGAAGAGTGGTGCTTGAAATTCATCCCTGGACAGGCAGACAGACTATGCAAGTCCTATCTGGAACAATTAATTAGTGTTAACATATTCTTACACTTCCACAGTTTAATGAGAAATTGATCTGTTCTTAAAGGATGAGCTGATTTTAGCAGCAGCTGTCAGCTCTGAGGAAGAAACACAGGCAAAAGGTCAAACCTGCTTATCAGCAAGATATCTCTTGTCTGACTCACGATGCCCAGAGTCCAAATGGTAGTTTTACAATGATTCTTCTGCCAGCCCAGCTGGCACAAAACTCTGGGTTGAAATACTGTTCTGATTCACTTTCTGTTTGCTTCTTTTAGAGCTCTTAAAGTGTTTATTTTTTTGAGAATCTCAAGGAATCAGCAGTAGAATTTACTGACTGAATACTCAGCTGAAGGAAAACTGCCTTGAAATATGCAGCCATTTGTAACAAGTCTTTTTCTGATCCAGTTCTGATGTATCTTCTTTTTGGTAAAGTAGGCCATAAACTTTGAAGTGAAGGAGATTTAAAGGCTTATTTCTCATACCTGGCATTGAGGCAGTCACCAGCAGCTTCACTTCACACTGTTCCTTCTTCATGGTCTGTTTGAGATCCTTGAAGAAGAGTCCTTCAACATAACCCACCACTTCCCAAAGGAAGGTAAGAGTGGCAGAAATTGCATCCATGCCCCATTCACACGGAGTCCGTACAAAATACATGATCAATCCTACCTGCAGGTGATAAGTAAGAGGAATATCAATATCAATATCAGGTTGTACACACTCTTTTAACTGTGCAGAGCATTGTATAAACACAGAATAACCATACTGTTCTACCCTTCTTCATTCAGAGGGACAAGCTCATTAAACTTTCATCCTGAAATTTTACACGTATTAAAAAACAATCTACCTGTAGTATTCTTCCTTTTTTCTAGAGATCATGAGATTGGGGGGAAAAATGTACTCTTGCAGTATAGCCTTAAGCACCACTGCAGATGAGGAAAAGGGAGAATGTCTGCAGTTAGAAAATTCCTATTCTTCCTGCTCTGAAGTGCTGCCATGTAGAAAACTCACAAACTACAGAAGGCTCCCTGGAGAAGGATACACCTTGTCTGCTTCACCTGCTATCTACAACATTTGTCCACAATCTTGAAAGAAGCTGCTAGATTTGCTCCGAGAGGACTGCCTAGCAGCAAAGCACCTTCTAAACCCAAATTAAGTAAAATAATTAAAAGTGTCTGGTGCTTGGACCCTTCTAATTGTCTTCAACTCATTGGCCAAGCTTCAGTTCAGAAACAGGTTTCTTAGGGGTTTGATAAAAAGAGAAAGGTTCTTTTTCCTCTCCCCAGAAGGTCAGCAAGGCCTGGTGCGGCCTGCACCCACAACCAGGAGCAAGTATGAGCTGCGTAAGGAAAATTAAGTGCAATTATTGCTCACATGAAGGCAGAGGAGAGATTCTGTGCTGCACAGCAGGCCCACAAGCTACTCACCAAGTAGTTAAAGAGGATATGAGATGTCTGGGCAGGAAAGTCTCCAATGTTCAACAAAAGCTTCCTTAGCATATACATCAGCTCGTCCTGGAGGAAAAGCAAAGGTGGTTTTCTTTCCCCACCAAAAAGTGAAGAACAGATTTCTCCTTTTTGTCCTTTCTTGCTTTGTTTCTTCCCATTTTTCCCTTTCCCAGCTTTGTCTCTCAGCACATGAAGTAAAACCATACACCTGTTACTGCTCTCAGATATTGCAAAATAAGGCCCAGGGCACAGCCCCCAGGCTAGTGTCATTCCCATTTTATCTCAGAGAGGCCAGTACCTCCTGTTGCAATTTGTACTGACAGTAACACTACTGACCATGCACTCTGTGATTATCCCTGTTGACTACCCAGGTGATCTGTGAAATCTAGCTCATCTCACCTCAACAGCTGTGGCTGCAGGGTGAGAGGTGTGGGCAGAATCTAACTTCCCTTTCCTTGGGAGACTGCCTGCCTTAAATGTAGGCTAATGATATTTCTCACAGTGTGAAGGGGTTATAGAAGGGACAGAATCTCACTGTCAGCTGAAGAGAGACTGATGGCATCACAAATGTCTTCTATGGCCCTTATCCTTTAACCCTACAGCAGATTTGACCCAGTGTTGTAGGCACGGGTATGCACAGGACAATCCATTCCAGTGATACACCTAGCAAAAGCTCCCAGGGAAATAAACCTGTTCTCTGTGTTCTGTACCTGTGGTTGTATGAGGAGATGGTGAAACAGATTGCAGTGCCTCAGAGGCCTCTGAGGCTGGACAGATAACAGCTTTCTTCTCAAAGGTACTGAACAAACAACCTCTCTGGCCAGAGATGTTGTGGATGCCCCACCCCTGGAAGTGTTTAAGGGTAGATTCAAAGGGGATTTGAGCAGCCTGGTGTAAAAGGCATTCTGTCAGTGGTGGGGGGCTGGAAGTATGTGATATTTAAGGTTGCTTCCAACCCAAACAATCCTATGAAACAGATGTGACCTTCTAACCTTTAATAAAAGCTTTGTGGGCAGTGGCTGAGAAATCTCAGGAACAGTAAGTCCACCAATACCTGCTTGCTCAAGGAACAAAAGGACAGCCTTTCCTGACATTTCTCAGGTTTAATATTCATTTCAGAGTCAGTTCTTAGGTAGTGGCTTGAAAGCTGAGGCCAGTGATACTATTGATACCATACACCAAATATGCAGTTGAGAAAGCAATATGGAGAATCTCCCTGCCTTGTACACAATCAGAACTGGTATGCTTTTCTTCCATGAATCTTAGCCATGCTCCTTGAAGCAGTCTAGTAAGCCACAGAGACACAATGCCAGCCCAGCTTTCAGAGAATCTGAATTCTCTGATTCTCTATTCAGAGAATCTGAAGAGAGTGGCATGAGTGAAGGCAGCACTGCCTGTGCTTCACTAAACAGCTGCTCAAAGCTTGGCTTAGTGGTGATAAATCAGATCCTTAGTGTTGATAGATCAGCTGTGTCCTGTTTACATCAGTGGACAAAGATTGCAGCCAAATAATGATATGCTGCCTTGTAATAGCAAATGTTCTTCTCCAGTGATGCCCACAAAGCGCTCCCCTGCTCTGAGGAGCTCTTACACCTGCTGGGGACAGGCACAGGGTACCTGTCGATTGCTGATCGTGAGCTTCTCAAGGAAGTGGCGCAGAACTGTGGAGGGGTCTTCAATTAAGCAGTTCCACAGGACCTGCTGAGCAACGGCACTTACTGTAAGAGAGAAAGGAAACCAGGTCAGGAGCCACCTCTTGGAAAAGCCATGAACTTGTTGGATACTTAAAAAAACATTCTTGGTCTTCTTCCTTCCTCTGTCATATTTTTTACTGAAACACCCATGACTCCATTTGATGTACCAGAATTCCTGGTAAGTGGTGCAGTGATTCCAGTAATAATAATCACAGGTCTAATATTTGAACCTTCCCTAACTACTGGTGATATGACAGGAAGCACTTCACGACTGTTAAGGAGTGATAAAGAAATAACTGTTTGGATTCATATCTGCAGATGGACAAAATCCAGCAACTGAGAGATATAAATTCATTTACTTTTTTTGTTCATGCACAGAAGTTCAATTTCATGGTGATTCATTCAGTGATTTTATCTGGTATTGGTGAACAGTATTAGATAGTCAGCAGGGAATTGTGTTGATGATCAACTCCCTAAAGTGCAATTAATTGCAGTCCTCTAAAGGTTAACAACAGTATAGAATTTTTCATGATTTTGTTTTCAGTACTCATCTCCTGATCACAAAATCACACATACATTGTTTAGGGGGCTGGCTACATACAGGTAAAATTGAATACAAAATGTAAGGGGAAGTTAAATGCGCAACAAGCTGACATGATGAGCGGAAAATGAGAAGCAGAACAGTCCACCATGTATTAACAGTTTCAAAAAAACAAATACAAGGAAATATACTATTAACTTACAAAGACATCATAGACCATAAACAAAATGTTCAGGCTGTGGCTTTCTGCTTGTTATAGGAACAAAAAAAATATGGGTGGGAATAGATATCCAGAGTTCTTCAGACCAAGCCCCACTTGGGGCAGGACTGTCACCTACACTAGGTATGTTAACCATAGCTTTGACTAGCCAGGGCTTGATAACCCCTGTGCATGAAGAATCAACAAAAATTATGCTCCTGGTGATTAACTACCTTCACAATTTCTAAACTGAATGTCCCATGTTGTAAACTCTGAGTCAGTGTTCTTCTAACTCTTTGTTTCCTTTGAATCACACCAAACAAGCACAGCTTCTACAATTACTCCTCAAAGAATACTTGTGTTAGGTCTCTGACTATCCTTGTCTCCCCCCACTAGATTTTTTTCAGCTTCTCAACATTTCTTTTGAATTAGGGGCTTTTTTAGGGTCCTGATAGGGTAAAAGTCCCTAAAAGCCAAACACAACGTATGTAGAAAATAAATAGGAAAAACTCTACAAAGATATATTTCTATTGTAAATCTACATTCAGATAGTTTTGAAACTGGTTCTGCCATCCTTAAGCAACAATCCCTTCAAGTTTAATCAAGGTCCATACCAGCTACTCCATCCTCCCGGACTTCTCCATCTTCCATCAAATGGACAATGGGGAGCACTGCTGCACAGATGCACGCTGGAAACACAGCCTGAGGTGGCTGAGGCACGTGATGGTTTGGAGTGTGCTCGGTGGTGTGTTCTTCATCTGGAGCAGTAAGAAGAAGAGGAGTTAGGGAACACACTGTGCTGCTAGCCAGGCAGGCTAGATCAACATTTATCTTAGTGGCTCTACACACAAAACAAAGATCTGTTCACTGTGCAAGCATGGCAGGTTTACTGCTATCTCCAAGTCAAAATAGAGCTTCCAGCCAACTTCTTGAGCAAGAATTTTCACCTGTAAATATGTAGTTTTTCAATTTAAGTTTCTTTTCTTGTAGGCAACCCAGTTTCTTTTGATAAAACCCCTTTTTTCAGCTAGAGTGCTCCCTGTAGCACTACTCTCCAAGTAGAACATAAGAAGCAAGAGAAAGTGTTGTGACAACAGGAGTGAATGAAATAATGAAGGGCAGTAACTTATTATAAAGAAGCACAAGCTTGGAAATATATTTGGCAAAAGGAAATGCCAGAGCTTTATGGGTCAACAGGAAAGGCTTCCAGTGAATGAAATCCTAGGAGGGAATGCTCCAAAGTGAAGTCACCCACCTTCTGCACTGACTGCTGAGCGCACTGACCACACAGAGCCACGGCGGAAAGAATAATTCCTGTGAGAAGTACTGGAGGTGCAGGACGGACTCACAGAGAGACGGCGGGAGGCCAGGTTGGCAACTTCTTCTACTGACAAAGAGAATATGAAATGTCAATCCAGATCCAGCTGACAGAGTTCAGGGAATATTTTGAAGGACAGCATTTACAACCAAGCCAGAACACTGAAAAGTCAAGTCAGGTAACACTCAAAAGACACAATTTGGAAGCTCTAAAGGTCAGCCAGACAGGTAATTTGTTCATGCTTTGGGAAACAGCAGAACACTGGTCCATAAGAGTGTTCAGTGCTCTGGTGCATCACATTGTAACAGAGCTGGCACCATACATTCTTTTCATGCACTCCCTGTTAACCATCATTGTTGCTGGTGCTTAGTTTTTCTTAAGAACTAGGATTTCTGCTCACAGATTTTCCAGTGTATGTTTAGATCTCATCAACCTAACTGCACACACCTTGGAATGGCTTTAATGAAGTCTTTGTGCTCTCTTAGCCTGGGCCAGTAAAACTCCTCACCCACAGACTAAGCTTATTGAGACTCATGTCATGTACTTTTGGCTGTCTGAAAGTTTGGTACGGAGCTTGGTCTGATCACCTGGGCTCCCCCACTATTCACCATAACGGTAGAAAACCCCAGGAGCTATTCAGTATATCCTAAGTTTCATTTCTTAACACAGATGCTGCCAAAGAGCAATTCCTCCCACCCTTTAATTATTAAAGAGTTAAAGTTGGGAAAGACAGATTTTACTCCTAGTGTTGTATATTCTCTTGTGTTGAATCCTGCAAGAAACTGAGAGCTTTGAGATGGCAAATGGTGGCAACTTCGGAAGCTGGGGCAGATGGGGTCAGTGTCTTTATTACCCAGTAAGAACTCAATATATCTGAGGTTTTGTCTCTTTTTTTTTTTCACTAATTTTCAAATATACTTTTTCTCAATGACTTGGGCTCTTCAACAAATTGACGTGGTTGGTACTTTGCTAACACTAAAAATCAGTTTTCCTGGACATCACTAAGCACTAATCAGTGCTCTGTGTTTGTGGGAAATGCTCTCAGGTTCCTGGGATGCAGTTCCTGGTCCCAGAGCACACCTTCTTCCTCCTGCTCAGAGCTTGGTGTACAGGATGGCTCGTAGCAGGCCTCCTGAGTGATGGGGATGGCAGTGATAAGACTGGCTTCCCGGCCCAGGCGTTTCTTCTCTTCCTCCTGCTGCAGGTTCTTCAGGATATGCTCAGCTCTCTGATGGGACCGTGACACAGCTCGGGCAGAAAATGACTTCTGTTGGGAGGAAGAGAGAAGAAGCACAGCTTGAAGCTGTTAGTTAAGATGCACACCGATTTTCTGGCACCTCAGTGACGTTCAGCAACTCAGTTTCTAAACAGAAGTCAGACTAGTGCCAGCTGAGCAGAGATCCACCAGGAGACTTATTGGCAATAAGCCTACAATAAGCTTTGGTGCAAACTTCTCCCAGGAGACACCATGTGAACCAGTGCAGACTAAATTGTCTCTCAGGCAGTTCTATTGGAAAAATCCTCTCTTGGAGAGAGAGCAGCAGTGTGCTCCTAAGACCTAAGTTAGTGTCTCTCACAGGGATGTGAGGTGCAGCACAGTGCCTCAGTGAACAAAAAGACAAGCTTGATGCTCATGTAGAAAGTTCTGTGTCCTACATAGAATATACAAGATTTTTTTCCCAGCCGGGAAAGACAATCTCAGAGGTTAATCCACATCTTTTGGCTTAACTTACCTCACACCTCTACAGAGAAAAAACAGTGCTTACTCTCAGGATGTCTGCTTACCGACTGATCTTCATTTATAGGATCCTGCACACTCCCACTGCACTGAGGCACCCAGGGAGGGTCAAACATTGGCACAGATGGCATCCCCAGCACAGGAGAAGGCAGAGTGAAGTTTATACTTGGAGGGGGAATCTAAACAAAACCATGAAAGGCATTTTGTTACAGCAAATTATTATTGTCAGTATTGTTAATTAAACGTGAGCACAAGTACCCAAGACATAAATTAACTCTGCCAGTTTTTCCCACCTCTGTATCTCACTGGCCTGGACTGTAACACCATGTATGACACACATCTTCTCTGATATGTCTCCTGACCTGAGTCCCCATTTTATTCTCCCTATTTTATACAGGACTTCTTCATATCACCTCCCCCACTAGTGAGACTTATACAATCATTTTTTTTTTTTCCCTAAAGGAAATTTCATGGCAGTCGGCCATTACACATCTATCCCACAAGGCAAGCTGTAAATGTCATCACTAAGCTTCATGTGTCTTATCTACCTTGAAGATCTGCTGTGCTCCCTCTTCCATCCTTGGCCACACTTGATATCTGAACCTCCAGAGTGTGTGAAATTTAAGAATGGCATTCAGTCTCTGCACTGTTTCTGGGTGATGAAATTCGGACATCAGCATGTCAGAAACGGCCTCTGGCACTTTCACAGCACACAGCAGGAACATGGCAGCTGCAGGGAGAGAGCATCTGATCACCTGTGTTTCTCAATAATTTATTTGATGTTTATGTATTGATATTTATTTTTATTTTTATTTATTTATTTATTTGTTTGCTATCATTATTATTTTCTTTCTAATTTTATTTAATTAATTAATTAATTAATGTTTATTTGACAAAGAAAAACTGCAGGTGTACAAACCCACACCAAAAGAAACCCCATATCTTGGCTCCATAAATCACAATCACCAATCCACCAGGCCTAGAGAAAATTGTATTTCTTCATGAAACCAAGCAGGTGTGATTCCACCTTCCAGAGCCACACAGCATTACAGCTGAAGCTTGTAAATTCTTCTGGAAAATCTGCTTTTTAAAATAAAGTGCACCTTCGATCTTCTCAGCCATGACTTGTTCAAAATAAGAGCATCTCTTGAAGTAAAGGGACTAACTGAGTTTGGCTTTCAAAGGTTCTACTTCCAAGTGATTTGTGTGCTGATTAATCAAGGCTGATTTAACAGAAACTCTGGAATAGGAGACAGTGCCCCAGTGGAAGTCACCTGGCTATTTTCATGGGTGAAACCAGTTCTTAGTTAAGTGGGCTCCATGCAGTGATTCCAATCTGTCTCCAAGAGAAAACAGACAAAGGACCACACAAAACAGCACAATGGTAGCTGATGTGAGGAAATAAGCTAGAAATTCCTGACTGAGAGACAGTTTTACAGTCTATAAAAGCTACACAAATTTCCACAGAGACAGAAGCCTCCCACACAGCCCCTGAAACATACAGGGGATGTTCTCACCTGTGAGGGGAGATGTGACTCCACAGATACTTTCCCTGGGAATTGAGAGGAAAGATTCTATGTGTACCCCATCATCAATTAGGTGGTAAGTACATTGGATCTTAAGCTGCATTGTTTCTTCACTAGCTGTAATATATGTAATACATTACATATATGTGTATATATTACATATATGTATACATATGTAATATATATATATGTAGTATATGTAATATAAGGTATTTCTATCATGCACTGTATGTTATCTGCTAATAGTTATTTTTGTTTAATTCCTGTGTAGTGAATAGTCTGTTTAAAATCTTGTTTCTGTTAATTTTGTGTCTATTAAATAAATAATTTAATCTATGACAGACCAAATCAGCCATTATTAAAGAACTTGTGAACAAGAGTGGGTTTTGGGGGGCTGGCCACCCCAATAAAGCTACTATCTGCTGCCAGAGGCCTGGGCAAAAGGCAGGGATTTAGCTAAGCTCCTATCTCCATTTGTAACAGTAGCTGAGCTAACCCATTGCTGTTTCAATGGATCCTATTGGAATATAAACAGTCATTAATTAAAATACAGACTGATGGAGGACAATCAGTGCAGAGGGTGTCTGAGGGGCACTGCAGGAGACAGGAGCAGAGGGATTAGTGTGGCTGTGGGAGTTCAGTGGTGTTAGAGAATCCATGGCTTCTTTGACCAGTGTCAAAGCAGAGCAACAAAGACAATTTCTCTGGATTTGGTGGCTGTTCCTCCACAGTAGGAAGAAGATATTTGCCACTGTGTTTTCTTCAATGCCTGTTCAGCAGGTGCCAGGCCCCAGAGCAGTGCTTATGGGAGGCAGTGTGACCACTGCAGGAAAACAAGGCTGAAAACAAGTCTCTGACTTCCTGGGCTCCTGGTGCTGCTCAAAATCTGTGGGGACCTTGAAGTTTTACCAGCTCAGACAATCTTCTGCTCTCTGATCTTCTCAGACTATAACAAGCCTTAGTAGGACAGATGTAAAAGTGTGAGTTCATTCTGAAGCAACCAAGAACAGAAACAGAGCCCAGAGGAGAGGTCAGCAGATGGTGCTGGAGTACATTAACAAGGCATTCTTTTAATCTAGCTTCTGTATAGCAACACTGGGGGTTTTCAGGGTTTGACCTTGATGAATGCAATTTGTGCTTGGTCTGTATTCACCTGCTACTAAAAAAAAGCTACTACAGACCCTCCAGTGAATTTTAATCTTCCCTTCAGGAAAGGGAGAAGAAGGAAGATCTATTTCAGAGGCTGCTAGCACTCCTCAGGAAGAACAGCAAAGCTTCATCCCATTCCCTGTGACCCATGCAAATATTTTAATTAGAATCACAGAATCATTAAGGTTGAAAAGGACCTCTAAGATCAAAGAGTTAAAAAAGTATCCAAAATTATTCCCTCAGGAAGGGACTTGAAGCAGGGAAAGGTGTACAGCATCAGGCAGATTATTTCTGTTTATTTTGCTCCTTTCTCTTCCTGTCTACACATTTGACCTGGGAAAGGCAAAGGTTAAAGGGAGAGCACAGAAAGACCTGAAATGAAGTGGTCTGTGCACTGGTGGAGTAGACCAGTGGAAGAAGTAGACTGGTGGAAAATCTGCTTTTCCAGTGAGGGAAAGAGAGGGAAACCTGAAGGCCACGAGGGGGTGTGGGTCAAACAATGTACTTCAGGGCAGAATTCATTGTTAGCTGTGGAAAATAAAGGCCTGGTGTACTGGATTGAAACGTGACAGAAAGGGGAATGATGTTTGAAGAGTGTTTCAAAACTCTTGCACTGTTAACAGCTTTTGATTAAAAATGTCTCTAACTTAATCTTCAGTGAAAGAACACCTCTGCCTCGATAGGTATGCAAACCTGTGAAAGGAGGAAATCTTCCAGCCATTTCCTTGCCTGCTGGGGGACGAGAAAAGTAGAATTTGAAAGTTGTGGGAGATTGGTTCACAAACAAATTCAATTAATTTGCAGCTTATTTAAGTAAACTGTGTACTGTGTGTGAAGGATGTTCACAGTTTCTAAGGCCGTGCCTCATGATATCTGCTCATCTCACATTAGCACACACTGACTAGGAGTGTTTGGACAGGACAGTAAGACTAGAGAGGATCTCCTGAGCCATGTCATCAAATTCCTTTCATAAGCTCTTAAACCAAAGGGCTTTTGCTTTCTTTTCTGGTGGCTAGAAATCTGTTTTCCATGTGAAAGAAGTCATAAAACGTTATTACCCATCTTCATTCTACTCTAACAAGTTATTCTTAAATATTTAATAAATGATATTTCTTTAAATAATAATTAAATAATCCAATAATCTGTCATTATGAAGAGTAAAGATATCCCCTCTCAGTCTTCATCTGAATCCATTAAATAAATATCCTATATATCATACAAGCTCTTAATTCTTCCTCCTGTCCTAACAGCATCTGTTACACATAAATATCTTACTTCAGTGACCAAAACTGTGCATTCCAAGTGCTGTGTTCTAGGTAATTGTACATCGTGTTTTACAGTAGCATTAATACTTTGAATTGCTAATGAAATACCTCTTCTGACACATTCTGACTGGGTTTATTTTTTCACAGCTGGTCATTAGGTCATCTTTTGGCCAAGGGATAAACTCTGAACCCAGATCATTCTTCTTTCCATGGGAGAAGATCCAAGCTCATAGGAGAAAAATTCTTATTACTACTTTGCAACAACATATGTGATTTTGTATTTTATTGTAATAAATCTCATGCCGTGTGCAGAATTTCAAAGTGCTGCTTTCACAGGTACAGGATGTCCTAATCATCTGTCTTAAAGATGCTTCTCAACTATGTGTCATCAGCAATCATCTGTACACTTTAAAACCAGGTGGAAATGGAAAATTTAGGTATTACCATACAACAACAGTACTCAATGAGCAATGCTGTTGTCTCCATGCAACATGAGAATTTTCCTTGTTGCATAACAGGAGCTGTGACAGTTTCACTCTCATTCCCTGGGTCATTTTTGCATGCACTCACAACTGGTACTAACATTTCCATGAGGCAGCATACAGAATGCTTTAGCAGACTCTGGACAGACTGAATCACCGTGTTTCCCCTGCCTACAAACCCAACCAAATACAAATACTAATTTTTATATTCTTCAAACATCCAGGGCCTCCTGATCCTTCTGACCACCTCTTTTCCACAGAGCACACAACACTCTGTGGAAACCAAACAGCCCCCAAGAAACCCGTGGTGGCCTCCAGATTCCTCCACTACAAAACTGCAAAGTCCTGGGGTCAGCAGTGAGTTGTGCAGCCTCAGCAGCCCTGCAGAGGGGTTTGGCTCTCTTACCTGCTGCTCCAGCCATGTGCTCATCCACACTGAGCAGGAGCTCCCATGCTGCTGGCTGGATGTCCCCGTACATCTCCTCGGTGAGGATAGGAGCTGCCTTGATCAGCAGTGACAGAGGGGCAGGGGAGAGGCTCATGACCTGCAACAAACCAAGCCATGCCTTAGGGCTGAGCTGTGCAAACCATCCACAGGGAAGAACACACTCGGTGATTTTACCCTGGTTTTGGTCTGCAAATTACCTGCTAATAACCTCCAAGTTCATAATTTCAGAAAACTCTCCAGACAGGGGATGTGGCTTGCAGCCTATACTAAAATGGCAGTCTTTCTACTTCCTAGAGTCCTTTGCTTGTCCCTCACATCACCAAAACACCAAAAAAGAGGACAGAAGGAAAGCCAAACTCTCCCAAAGTAGTGCACAAACAGCAATACAGGTCCATTAAACTCTCACTAAGAACAGGCTTATGAAGATTATGTTGCTTTTCAGGAACCTTGAACAAGAACAAAGAAAACTAATACTGTAAACTGATAGGCTGCAGTTAAATATACCTGTGAATTCTTGGGTTTTCTGTATCCTCAGCTCTGGTGCATATGTCACTATGGAAAGCCAGAGATGCAGACTGTGATTTAATGGAGCTAACTGTTTAAAGGATTCTTTGACCATGTTTCCTTAAGAGGTTTAAATTTCATATTACTCAGATTGGGAAAAGATGTAGGGCTGAACTGAGTGATATTCAGGCACAGTTCTTCACATGGGCTTGGAGATCCATATATATTTTCACTCTTGTTGCATTTTAACCTGGCACCTATATATCTGCCTCCCTAACTAGTATATGGCCTAATCAGTACCTGATTCCTGATGTACTTTAGCATTCCAGAGTCCTTCTTCCCTTCCAAGTTGATATCAATCACTCTCTTTTTAAGAGAAGGAGTTCTCAGGCATGACTTGTCTGAGCACTGGAAGGAAATAAAAAGAAAGTGGAGTTCACATTTATAGTTCTCAAAATGTGGAAAAAGGAGATTACGTACAAGAGGAATTTCCATATACTAGAAACCATCTGGTATCAGAGCTGTAGCTGGCAACAGGCCTAGTATCAGTGAGACAACACATCTCATCCAATTTTCTTCTATTTTTAACAATGCTTTTCCCAATAAAATCTTAAGGCAGACGACAGCAAACTGAATGAAGAATGTGAATGTTCTCTGTGTAACCTTCACTGGTGGCACACCCATGTATTTAGTTAAGTAGATTAGAGGCAAAAAGTTTACATCTTCCCCCTAAAAAATTACCAGTGCAAGTCTTCAGTGTACAGAATGATTTCTCTCACAGAATCATAGAATCATTGATGTGTGAAAAGACCTCTAAGATCATCAAGTCAAACCAGTAGTTTAATGCTAAATCATGTCCCCAGGTGCCACATCCTTACAGTTTTGAAAGCCCTCCAGGGATGGTGCCCCACTGGCTCACTGGGCAGCCTGTGCCAGGGCTGGACAAACCTTTCAGAGTAGTTTTTCCTAATATTCAATCTAACCCTCCCCTGGTGCAACTTGAGGCCATTTCCTCTCAATCATGCCCCTTGTTTCCTGGGAGCAAAGTCTCTCTTGAGCCTCCTTTTCTCCAGGCTGAGCCCCCCTAACTCCCTCAGCTACTCCTGGTGCTCCAGCCCCTTCCAACTCTCCATTCCCTCCTCTGGACACACTTCCATGTCTTTCTTGGGCTATGAAAAAAACAAAGATTGTCAATTGCTCTCTGGAAGCGAGGTCTGTGCAAACACCCTGCACGTGTTTTTAGGAAACCTCACCACCTCTCAAATTCTTTTTTCCTGCTGCTTCTTAAATGTTTGATGGTCTGATGTATGATGAAATGCATGTCTCTGTCTTGCAATTCAAATTTGGAGATGAAACAAGGCACAGAAATGCACAGTTCTTCTGCTACCTTTCATGAAACATAGAATCTATCATCTCTTGCCTGGCTTGCAGAGGAAATGACTGCCTCTCTTTCTAAATAACTCATGCTTTTCTGTGCTAGAGGAAAAACGTGGGGTTTACAGTTTTCAGGAAAGCAGAACCATTCGCTTCTGTTT
The DNA here is from genome assembly GCF_049639895.1 of Pseudopodoces humilis. NCBI lineage: Eukaryota > Metazoa > Chordata > Aves > Passeriformes > Paridae > Pseudopodoces > Pseudopodoces humilis. The sequence goes on along the minus strand of NC_142207.1, from coordinate 33,319,254 downwards.
CACCTGCTCTGTGCTTTCCTCCCTGAAAATATCCTTCAATTTTCTAACTTGACAGGAAACAAAAAATCTCCTGGTTGATGAAGAAACATAATGAAGTTTTCTCCTGCATATGCCACTGCCAGTGATGATAGCCTCTTTACCCAGCTGAAAGCTTCATGAGAGTTTCATGAACACTTTTGTTTTCAATGTTACTGCAAAGCAGTTGAATGGCTCTGCCATTACAATTTTTCAGGATAACTGTAGTCTGCTGTGGTTTAACTCTTGACAAAATTCAATTGGTGCCTGGGTGGGCACTTTCCTGGAAGCAGAAATGTATTTCCACTAAAGTACACTTTGACATGTAAAAAGGCACAAAGTTGTCTGAATGTCCTGCTGAAATGGTCATTAAAAGGAGACAAACATTAAAGACTAAGGTATACAGTTCTTGGAACAGCTGAGACTCAGACCTAAAAGAAAGAAATTACACAAGATTTTATAAGAATTTCAAGAGTGATTCCAAGTAACAGACAAGAAAAAGCATGAACAAAGAGAGACAGAATCCACAGGGTAGTAAATAGAGACCGCTAAAAAATTGAAGTCAGGTTGTAAGCTTTTAAAATTACCTTATCAGTAATTAAGATTCGTCCCAATCAACACAGATTACATTCCTTACATAATGATGAATGACTTAATTGCTGAGGCTTTTAAGCTAAGCTAAAAAGGAAAAGCTACATTCATTTTGTCATGAAAGAACTGTATGAACACATTATGCGATTTTCGAAGGCAATAATTACGTGCCTGGACAAACCCCAAAACATTCTGCTTTTTCCATTTACTCACTTCCTTTTGTTTTTTGCCTCTTGCCACGTTGTTCAAAGTGCTGTTTCCTCGCAGGGAGTCCACTGTATCTCCATACAGCAGCTTGATGGCCCGGACAAGGCGAGCACAGGACCGGCTGTGGTGCAGGTAGCAGTGTGGGTGACAGTAGTCAATGTGTGTGCATATGAAACTCTGCTGGTTGCATAATAGGATCATAACCTGGAAATTAAAAAATAAATAGTTACCTGTAGAAAAAGGAGTTACACAGGCAGCCATTGGGACAGTCAAGCAAACTCAGCCTAGCTAGGGAGATGTGAGCACAGATTTAAAAAGGTGTGTGTGTGTGTCTGTAGATCTTCATACATACAAGAGGTTTGCAAACTAGCTGGGCATGGCTAAAGAGGCATTAGTGCTAACAAAGCAAAGAAACAGAGCTGTTATAGATGTGTTTATTCAGCTGGTGGCAAGACTAAGGCTGAGGAAAACAGCATCCTCTCAGTTTGCGGAAAAGCTCTCTAAGATTAGAGCCTGGACTGGAAACCATCAACTAGCAATTGTTATTAAAGCTGCAACCCCACTGTCTTTGGGGGGTACTTTGCTTCAGGGGATGAAAAGGGAAATATCTCAGTATGCTCTCAAGCAGAAATCAGCTGTGTCTGCTGCCCTGCATATCCTTCCCTCAGTGTCATTGGGTAGACCCATCCAGCCCAGCTCCATGGTAGCTGGCTCAGTTGCTGTTTCTATTAGTGTTGCCATATGGCAGCAAGGAGTAGTAAAACTTATCTAAAAATCAGGTAAATATTTAGCTATGCTGAGCCCTGTTTTGATGCAGAAACACTGGTATTAGTCCCTAAGCTCCTTAATTAAGGACAGCCTTGGCAAGCCTACACTTGAGTGAGTGCTCTCTGGTGTAACTCAGATGTTTTCCACAAACCCAGCCTCTTATTAGCACTCTGAGGAAAACACACAGACACCTCAAAGCCATTCACACTGCAGGTCTTAACAAGCCTTTATGAATCTTTCTCTTCCCCCCACAATCCAGAAATACCCAGAACTACCAGAAGGAAGCTATCCCAATTTTCCATCCTCTGTGTCTATGTCTGTGCAGCTGCAGTCTGCTGGATCTCTCTCCAAGCTGCCACATCATTCTCAGCCTTAAAATATTTAAGCTGCTAAAAATCACAGGAGCTTAATCTAAAACAAATCTGTGTAATGTTTCTAGGATTCCTGTGTTTGCCTCCTTGTTCTGGCCTCCTGTTATTTCAGGATCAATAAAGAATAACTCAGTATTTGTATCAATATACAAATTGTACAGCAGCACTGTCAAGCTTCTACCAGCCTCTGGTCCACTCTGATAAATTGCTGTAATGGTAGATTGACAAAGAGTGAGGACACCATGATCCAGGCTCCCTAGAGGACAGGTAAAGGAAATGTTGGTGTCTTCACAACAGCAAATGGAACCTGTGATCCTTTTGAGTTGTTTGCTTGCAACAACTAAGTAAAGCAGACTTTTTTTTTGTCTGTAGTTTTAGTAACCATCTAGCCATACCTTCTTTCTAACAAATGAAAAAAAAAAAGCACTGCCATGTAATATTGCTACTTGTGTGTCATTAGCTGTACCAGGTGTTTTTTCAAATTTTCCTTTCTCCTATGCAAGTGAATCACATGAAAAGTGAGACAAACATCTCAAGTTTCCTTCAGAATTCGTGAGTTCATATGCATCCTCCCACACTGAGCAAGGGCACCATGATTTATCTCAAGCTTCTAACTAGGGAAATTCCCTTATCTTCTAGTGATACTCAGTTTACTACATTGGACTTTCCAAATGAGATATAAGTGTTACCAAGAGCATAAGAGTACTGTCAGAAAACAGGGTAGTCCAGGGATTGAGATATTCAATTGGAAGACATGGCATTCAAGTTCTCTGCCCTGCCAGCCTCATGTAAAAAGAGAATTATCAAGAACTGTTTCTGACATCAAAGTATTGGATTAAACCTTTTCTTGCCCACACCCGATGGGAATGGGGTGGCTGAGAGCAGTCTGTGTGAAATATCTGGGGAAAAAACAAAGATACCAAGTCAGTACTGACAGCTGTCTTCCCCAAAGGCAACTCCAAAGTCAAAGGGTGTCTGTGCAGTCTGGGGACACCCGGAGATTGAGCAGTGCAGACCTGCCCAGCTGGCTTCTGGCAAGCCTAAATCCAGGGATGCCTTAGACCCTGCATGAGCAAACCACAGCTGCACTGTTGTGCACTCCCTGTCTGTTGGACAGAGTCAAAACTATACAAGTCTTTGTTGGCTTGCACGAGCAGCTTCTGAAATGCCACCTCCCAGAGGCTGGGGCCCAGCTCACACTGCAGCCCTGTTCTGCTGCTCTCCCTGAAATACACACTACTGGCCATGCTGGAGATACTGAGCTAATGTATTTTCCAGCTGAGGTAGTATGGCTGTCCCTGCACACCCAGGGATTAAAAAAACCCCCACATATATGAACTAGAGAGAAGGAGATTTAAGTCCTTTCTAGACATGGCAAACACACAATTTCCACAGGTCGCAGCTTATTTTCACTTGAGATCCTTTATGTTATATGGAAAAAGCACAAACTGTGATCTGGTTATTGCCAGACAAAGGTTTTTCTATTGAAAATGGCATACTTGAGAGCACTGCTGGTGACTGGTACTTACGTGCAGCCACGACATGTTCCGATGATAGTTCTCCTCCATGCCCGTGTTGCTCAGTACCTCGTGTTCAATGCTGGGCTCGCTTGCACTCCAAGGGCTCCCTTCTTCAAAAGAAAAATACCCAAAAGGTTGTTGTTTTTATTGCTGCCTATGTGCTGTAAGACTAGGGACAACAGTTGTAAGCCAGGCCAGCCTTGTGGGAACAGATGAGAGTACACAGAATATGTCACACTGGAAAGACTGCATTTGGACATCCCTCCCCAGTCCTGTGCTGGCTTGACTCTTACAAGAACTGTTCGGACTTGACCCATAGGCCATCCTGTCAGTAGCAAACATTGGTCCCTCCATTTTTATCTTTTTTTATTTACTGGAAGGGAAATGGATAATCCAAAACCATCATAAACAGATTCTTTGCACCATTCAGATGCTTCAAATGGTTGGTTTAGTGATCTGCATTGACTGGGCTCTGTGGTTAAAAAGGTCAAGAAAAATCCAACCAGAAGTGGCATCCAACTGGAAGTGCCAACAGGCAAAGTCCCTTCTAAGTGCCCATAGAAACTTCTAATGTCATGGGGATGAAAGGGGAAAAAAATCCTGATTCTAGCACACTAGAACACTTTAGAACTCAGCCAAGGGAGAGATTTCCCTGAGAATTTCACTGACCTCTGTGTTTTCCCTACATACTACATACCCCATGGACCTCCTATAAAACTAATACTAATGATATTAAGATTTGGCTGGAGATGACTTTTGGTTTACCCTTTTTCTCTTTTTTAAGTGAACTGTGACTCATCAAAGTTTACAGAATTGACAATCCCACTCTCTGTGTTCTCCTACTGAAGCATCTTTTGGGCAACATAAAAATGAGAATTAAACTTGGGAGGTTATTTCAGGTCTAAATGTATCCACAGTTTTTGGTTAACATCAATAGTGAAGGGAAGCCCTTTAATTCAGCTGTGATGGAGATTTCACAGAATAGGATGCACATCTTTTTTCCCATAAGATAAATGTATGGATATCCATCTTTTAAATACTAAGAAAAGCAGCTGTAAACCACAAAAATAGATGTTTATGTCAGTATGTAGAAATATAGTACGCAGCATGTGAATGTTATGCTCTGCATATAGGAATACATGTTTTACATGTCACCTGACATGCTTGTGACATCATATCCAACATAGAATATGAAGTACATGCCTAAATATATATGTATTTATATATATATATTTATTTATATATATATATATATATATATATACACATATAAAATATATACACATATAGCCAGTGTGTTGCTATGGACACTAAAATATCATATATACACATGACCTCATGCATTCATTGTATCCTGTGATTTAGGGGGGTGGGTGTGTGTGCAGATAGACAGGTGCATGTGCTACCCTAAAGAGAGCAAGCATTTAGCTAGCAGGCCAGCATTCTGAGAGCTCATGCTCCAACACGGTGCTGAACTGACAATCTGTGCACGGAGCCGACACTGCACCCAGGGTTTGTACCGTGTTCCTCCCAGGCCCTAGTCCAGGCAGTCCCTGAAGAGAGCTCTAGATTTTTCCTAGCCTGCAGAGGTGGGGATCTCTTGTCATTCCTAGCTCTGCTGCAATCACATCAAGAGTTTCAGGTCCTTCCTACCGTCCCCTCCCTTTCCACCCGCTCATCTAAGTTACCTATATCAGTGACAGTGTCCCTGCTGTGGGACAGCTGCAGCTCCTCATTCTCAGACTCTGAGTCCTGCCGTGATAACTTGGTGCTCTTTAGGCTGCCGGCCCGGCGAATGCTGGAAAGGGAACCCCCCTTCTTCACCCGGAAACTGCGGGTTCCTTTAATCTGGAGCAAGCGGGAGCCTCCTATCCTGATCTTCCTGCTGGGAACTGTATTAAAAGAATAAAAGAGGACTTTTTTCCCCTTAATTTTTCCCCATTTAAAAAAGAAAGAGATGCTGGCCCTCCCCACCCTCCCGACCCTTTGCTGCCAGCCTGTATTGCAGCGTCTTCTGCCAAGGAATGTGGGCTCAGAGGCTCCCTCCAAAGCCAACGCCAATGCAGCTCGATCAGTCAGGGAGTAAAGATGCTTCACAAGAATGTGTTCAACACCTCATATCCTGGAGATCTGGTACATCGCTTCAGGCCTTGTCTGTATTTGGAATTAGCCTTTGTTCAACCACCAGCAAGTAGAGTCATCTACGCTAACAAAAACCCAAAACGTGGACGAGAAAATCCTACAATTCACACCGATTCGAATTAATTCCTGCAAGGAAGCAGGATCTGCCCAATGGATGTAAATTGCAGTTTTCCTTGCCAGTCCTTAGAGTTTACATTAGGGCAGCATCACCTCTTGCTATGGCTAGCTGGCTGAATCCCAAGCATGAACAAGGCATCTTGGACAAACCTATTTTCCCACGGGCCTGGGCTCTGTAAACCTCACTGAGCTCTGCAGTAGGATCAATTATTTATTTATACAGCATGTGTGACTGCAAGAGGGGAGTCTGCTCCGTGGGGCTAGCACACAAGGCTTCCTTGAAGTAAGATTTGCATAAATCTGTGTCTCTGCATGTTACTCTTCATCATTAGAATGCTTTAGAGGAAACAGAAGCACGTGGATCTTCTCCTTCAGACAAATCAGCAGCTTTCAGGCATTAACAACATCCACTGACACTCTGCATTTTTGATGAGCACAGACATGGAATGGTTCAATGTTTAAAGCACCAACTGTTAGCACTTTCATTCTCCTCTTAGTTCAAAGGCATTGCACGGCAGTATGTCAGTCCAAATGTTGCAACACTCAGTCATTTCACTGCAGGTCTAACCAGGCAAGGCCACGTGTGATCAATCACCTTTTGGTGTGGGGTTGGGAATGAACAGCACTGAGCTTTTTGGATACCATGGGTAAGCAAAATATTTAAATAGAATTGTATTTTGGCGTCAGGATAAAGCAAACACACCTTTGCTCCTGAGATTGCCCCAGTTCCTCCAGAATGGAATTCCCACTCCCATTTCCAGTGGCTAGCATGCTGGTCAAAGACAGCTGGATATATTTTGAGAGCTACCTCTCATTCCTGACAAATCAGTTGGCAAACCACTGTCGAGTGACCAAAGAATCTCCCTCCAAGTGACCATGCTAAGCTCCTTAGCAATTGCAACTGCTTGAATAATGTTCAGATCAGCTCCACGAATCCCAAATTGCTTAAGCAAGCTTGTAACTGCATTAATCGTCTGCAGAATCCCATTTTGGCACCCAAAAAGTACATGTGATCATCTGAGAGCCTGCATCTACCTAACTGCAGTGTCTGTATTTCAGACCTACCTGGAGCAGATTCTATAGAGTAAACCCGTGGCTTTTGGATAGCTGCTAAGCCATGCCTGGTGGGGGAGCAATGAGAGCAAAGTTTTTAACACTCCAGAAAAATGAAGGGAAACAGATTAGTACTCATCAAAGAGTTTGAGATAAAGAAACCCCTCACTGCAGGCAAGCAAAGTTTAGTTACATTCACACGACAACGTTTTCTTATCTAGAAAAGTGTAGATTATGAAAGATGCCTCTGCATCTGAAGTGTTTGGCCCAGGTGGATCCCCAGAAGAATATGCTGTGGCCAAAGAAAAGAACATAATTATTGTAACTTTGAAATATAACATTACCTTTCATTTATTAAGCTTCTAAAATAGTGGAATTACATTTTTGCTAAGGTATATTAGGATTCAACCTTTCTACCATAGTCACTTTCCCCACGTCTAAAACACAGTAAAGAGGCATCTTTAGTAAAGGAAAACTACGTGACAGCTTAGGAAAAAGGGATAATGGAAAGAAAACTCAAATAAAACTGCAGGAAAATGTAGTTTAATGGAGAAAAGGATGCAGAAAGTCAATACTAACTTTGCAAAAAGTACATTACGCCTGTAGCACAGAAACATGCAAAGGAAAAGCTAAGTCAGCATTGTCTCTAAGAAAAAGAGGATAGTTAGAGACTTTCCACCAGAATTTCCCAGCCGGACTGCCTGCTTGAAGGTATTCTCCCACCCAGGTAATGTCACAGTGGGCAGGGCTGTTCCCTGAAAAGCTTAAAAATGGTTTCAAGCAATTGTCATAACTATCCTCAAAAAAAACCAAAAAACAAACCCAACCCCAACCCAAACTTTTCCTCATCCAAATAGGCAGACACATTTATCCCACACATCTTAGACTATCAGACAGACCATAAGGCTGTGTGTTTTTCTGGGCTGCCAACATACCAAAAGTAGATAAATTGAGGTTGAGCATCCATTTATCCAGCTCACCTTTCTTAGGTGGGTACTCATCTGTCTGCACAGAAGTAACTGGCCCAACAGACACACAATTTTGGAGAAAGTTTTATACCACACAAGTCTTGGAAGCATTTCTAATATATTCTCCAGTAATTGTGGCAAGGTCACAGCTGAAGACAAGTTGAAGACAACACAAACTTTATCCAAAGCCAGTAGAAGTCAAAAAAAGCTCCTCTGAATCATTAATAGACATTACAGTTCTGAGACAAAAACCAGCCACAGACCTCACTGCTGTGAAACAACCATTCAACATTTATCCTTTTCAAGCAATCATCAAAATTATCATCCAAATTCCTGCACCTGCAAATTCCTACCATGAGACAGAATGTAAACAGCTCTAGGAAACTTGTTAGAGGGTCATCTTGAGGTAGCTGGCAGTTTAGTCTCTAATTGCAAATACACACAATGACTATATTGTATTGCAACACTTGTACCATCAGATAGAATGTGAGTCTTGCATGAGATGGCTCAAAAATGGAAACGATCTGCTATTCTCAGCAAACACAGTGAGCTTGAAGTTTGCTTGTACAGTATAGAGTATGTTGGTAACATCAATCTGCTAGCCATCAAAAGCCACACAGTGTATTTTTAATGTGGTAGCAAAGAATTCAAGAGACCAATCACACTAATTTGTTGTGATGCCGTGACTTCCAAACTGGAACAGATTTTCCAGAGAAAAATACCAATCTTTCCTTCTATCTGTGATTTCCCCAAACTGAAAAAAATAGGGTCAGAAAAAAACTAACACCGCTTTTGATCTTTATTTTTACAGTGAATCAAATGGGGATGTTTTTCTCATCATCCCACTAAGAGACAGTTTCAAACAAGGCTTGCTCCTTTTTAGCAAGTGTGCAAAGCTTTCGCTGTATTTCAGTCATAGCACTGTTTTATCAAATTTAACATCTTTGCTTCTCACATTTATTATATTGAACCCTGAAGGCCAGAAGCATCTGGGAAATGATTTAAAGCCACGTGACTCTATGGCTGCCTGCTTTTTAACACAGTCTATGCAAATGAAAACACAAAATCAAGCGCCACTTCACAAGCCCTGAGAATACAAAAGCCTTATTGTTCTGACAAACCTTTTTTCTCCTCGAAGCCAGCCTCAGATTTGAGGGTGTGGCTGCTGCTGTGTAGGGAATCCTTTGAGTCTTCATTTTCATCCAGAACCCCAGCAAAGCTGATCTTTCTCTCATACCTGTGTCTGTCCATCTCAGGATCCAGACGCAGCCTGCAGCACTCCAGGTCCTGCAGCAGAACGTAGAACACACAGATGTGCCAGCAGTATGAGCTAGAGAAGCTTCAGGAAGAACTGCTTCAGATGGGCTTCATTTTAATCACACATAAGCCAACTGCTCTTTGGCCTTGCAGCAGGCTGAGCCACCTGCCAGGATGGGAGAGTTACCAGGTGCTAACACATATTGCTGGCTAACATTCCCCAGTGCATTAACACTCTGGCTGCAGGCTCAAGGGGGGGAAACATAAATCACAGAATCACAGAATGATTAAGACTGGAAGGGACCTCTGGAGATCATCTAGTCCAACCCTCCTGCCAAGTCAGGGTCACTCAGAGCAGGTGACACAAGAATACAGCTAGGTGGGTTTGGAATGTCTCCAGCTGTGAGCAAAATGAGTTTTATCTGCACCAGGATCAGTAAAAGGCTTTGGGTGAAATTTCAGTCAGGACCATCGACCTCACACAGCCCACAGCCTTGGCAAGCCTGCATGCTCTCTTGGTAGCTAAACTAGCTCACCAAAACGAGCTCAGTTGCAAATGTTTCAGTTCTTCAAGGTTTCTAAGGCTGTGCCCCTATCTATGGAACCACTGTGCCTACAAACACCTGTGGCAGTGAGATTTGCTCTACTGAAATTCCACCATTACCTGATCCTCTCGGAAAGGAAGCACCACTCCAAAAATACAGTTAATATTTTAGTCTGGATTATTTTTGCCTGCTTTTTTTCCCTCTGTACAAAGTTAGAAGCAGCCATCTATGGCCATTTATCTTACAGACCCCTTCATAGTGTGCTCTTAAAGTTTCTTTCACCTATAGCTCAGAGAATAATTCCTCCTCCTCGTCTCCCATATACAATTCTAGAAAGGCATTAACCAGTTGCACTTCTAGCTCACATAAAAGCACTAATTTCTGTTGACCTTCATTATCCAACATATTCTTAGTTCCAGGCCTAACTACTTAATGACATGAATTCTAAACCATGGTATTATCCTGCTTGTGGATGCAGTCATTTATTATGTTGTAATATCATCAATGTGTTTAAGGAGGATTTTGCTGAATTTATTGCCCTTCTTGCATACCTTGAGGCTGACCCACTTCATCAGAGGTCATCTGCAGCCTTTGGAATAATTTTCAGAACATAATTACAATATTATCCAGATAAATCATCCTGTCAAGCATAATTGCCATGACTAAAATTTGATCTGTCATTAATAAAAACCAGGGTAGCGGGGCTAAATCCTTCATGAAAATTTAACTTCTCATTTTTTCTCCATAATTTTTATCCTGATTTCTTAAAGAAATTTGGCTTAAAAGCTGAACCTATGTCAGCCACTCAATTCTCTTCTCATTCCATGCTACCCACCTCTGAAGCTGAGGGTCACTGAAGCTCACCTCATCAACAGATGACTGTGTGAGTGTGTATTTTTTGAAACAACTGGAGTTTTTACCCTGCCCTACCTCTCATCAGAGCCTGGAATCCACGATTCTGTGGGCAAAGCCCTCTGCAATGTGTGTGGCCCACTTACCACAAGAGGTTCTGTCCGTGGTCTGGGCATGTAGGGAAAGGTCTCTCGAAGGAATGTGGTTATCTCCAGCAGGAGCTGACACGCAGCCATTTTTAGTGCAAAAGGACAACAACATTTGGTAGGATTCACAGTGCCTAGGAAAGAACATTTCTATCATGAACAAGGAATTAATACAAGATCTGGAACCAAGAGGTGATGGACATTGTCACATATGGTGCAGAATGCAGTGAACTGCAGTGAAAAGCAGGGGGCCTCACACTTCTGTGCTACTTTTCCTGTGCTAAAAGAAACAGAATCAATCAAATAACAAACCATGTATTTACCAGCACATGAAACAATACTAACATTTATATTACATTATATCATATCACATTTTTTTATATTATATTAATGGTATATTACATTGTATTATATTATATTATTTATTATATTAGACTGCATTACATTGAAGTAACATGATAATTGACATATATTATATATTACAGTATATTATGTTATATAATTATATAATTATAACATAATAATTTATATTTATAGATAGTATTATATTATATTATATTATGTTATATTTATTATATTATATTATATTATATTATATTACATTACATTACATTATATGATATTACATTACATTACATTATATTACATTACATTACATTACATTATATATATTATTTATATTATATTATATTATATTATATTATATTATATATATTATATTATATTATATTATATTATATTATATTATATTATATTATATTATATTATATTATATTATATATTATGTTTAAGTACCTACTAAACTAACCACAAATTTACATTTTGTATGCATGTCATTTAAGGCTAATACAGGTTAAGAAGTAGATAGACTTCTTTTCCTCTTCAGTTTTGTATTTAGCCAAATCTTTTGCAGTTGTGGAAAAGAACCACTTTCAAATATAGAAAATTATCTCAAAATAATGGAGTTATGACTAATTATTAAAGAGATACTTTTCCTATTGTTATTATATATATACTACCCTGATAACTGGAAAAGATAGCCTTCTTTGAAGTCAGGCTTCTATAACTGTGCAAGCAATCCATGTAGTATATAGAGATAATCAAGGGAAAAAAAATCAAACTACTTTATCAAATTTTACATTCAATTTCTTAACCTAAAACTAAGAAGGAAAGAGGGATTATCAAAATACTTCAAGTTTTGTATCAGCTGATACTTCAAAGATTTGTATTGAAACAATCAGATTTAAAACCATACCATTTGTAATCTGTGTGATACAATTCAAAGCTTAAAAGTATGAAGGATTCTTCCATGCTTGATCAATTTGAAAAGTACTTTTTAGGATAACAGACAGCAAAAACATAAAAAGAAAAGTTAATTGTGACAACTAACCGCACCCATTTTTAAAGTTATTCCTGATATTACCATTTACATACACTTCAGAGAGATTAGTGGTTTTACTTGCTTTTCTCATGTGTGATCTAATTGCTTTTGCATAGAAGACTGAACCAAACAAGTGAAAAGACACTGCAGGGATCAGATAAAATCTGATTCTTGCCAGATCCCCTGGACACATCACCAGTAATGAATTGTGGACTTTGTAAAGATTAAAATAATCTGAACTATCAAAAGCAAATGAGACATACAGTTTAATGGAATACCCAGTTGCATATTTAATGCTCTTCCATCTACTTCCTTACAGCATATAAAGCAGCTTTTGAAAAATCCCTGCCTACAGCAGGACTGCAGATCAGCTCTTTTCAGACACTGGTTTTCAGGAGAGCACTTGAGCTATTAAATGGCTTTCTAGACCAGACCCTGATCTTTCTTTGTCTCGGGGTATCCTTTTAAAGCAGCTCCACATCCCCTGGAGTGCCTGGTATGAGCAGCTGAACAGAGCAAAGAAAGCTGATCCTGCCACTCAGTCATCAGAATGCAGCTGTTCATTCTGTGCTGCAGGAGAAAGGATTTTTGGTATGGAACCTCCTCCTGCTCTGGCCATACCCCTAAAGGGAGGATGCAGAACAGGCACCCATGCCCCTGGAGCTGCCAGCACTGGCACACCACCAGTGGCACATGGGAAGGTCTAGCTTAGGGCCAACACCTTCTCTTGAGCTCATTTCTTATAAATGCCATCTCACTCTTCCCACCAGCTTCTCTCTACTGCAAAGTGGGCCCCTGTGCAGTGATAAGAACAAATCCAGAAGCAGGGGAGGAGAAAGCAGAAGAGAAACAGTGCCAGCACACTACATCCAACAGGGAACAGCAGCACACACAGACAAGCACCAGTAAATTACAGCACACATGTACACACAAATGGTGTCAAAAGAGCACATAAGGTTTGCTACCACCTTCACCTACAGCTATAACAGGATGTGTTTTGACAATTTATTTTGGTTTACAGGGTTTTCTATAACTTGCATGCCTATACAGACTTTCAGAATCAGTGATCTGTCACAGCTCTTCCACCCTTATGTACACACAGGCACAAATGTGTGTGGTTTCATCATCTTGTTGTTATACAGAATTTTAATGATGCTTTTTTATTTCTGCCTGAAAATCAAGCACCATACTGAAGTCAAGATTCAAAAGCCTTTAGCAGAGCTGTGCCAATTCACATCAGGTGAGTTGACCCTTCAGTGCTCAGAAATGGAGAAGCAGCTGATCTTCCACAAATATTTTGGCAGAAGTAACTGTGAGGAAAGGAACCTGAACCATTTTTGACACTCAGGTGACAGCAAGACTCAAGAAATAAGTTATATAAATTATGACCCTGCTTACAACAGCAGTTTCTGTGTACAGGAATTGCTCCTCACTGCCTGGTTTCCCCTTCCCTTTTCCATCCAACTCTTTCAGTACTGCTACACATCTGTCATGTTTTACATCCAGGCACAAAAAAGAACAGGGAAGGATGCTGGGGGTGAAAGTGAGGGACTGGGAAATACAGCTGAGTGGCAAGAAAATGAAAAGAGAAAAAAAAATATTAAGTGCTCCTAAAACAGAGGTTCTTACAAGCGGGGGTTCTTGTAGTAAAGGGAGTCTCCTTACTGTCATCTAAAAAGTCTTCTTCCTCATCCTCCTTTCTCAGGCGCCTCTTGGTCTCCTCATCATAAATGAGGCCAAGCAGGTTGGCAGGACTCTCGCTCTCAGCATGGCACAGCTCATTGAGGCGGACACCAATCGCCTGCAGATGGGGAAAGAGAAGCACAGGAGGTGAGAATTTCAGCCCAACCAGAATGCCCTGGCTTTCCTTTAATTGTCTAAAGAGGAGAAAGGGATGACAGAAGACTAATTTCTATCAAAACTATAATTTATTTCTCCTTTTTTCAACAAAATCTTGCAGTGTCAAATTTCAGGATGAAAACTTTTAGTAAATTTAGTTAAACAATAAACCTCTCCAAACTGGCACATAACAGGCAGAAGGAGATTGGGCTGTTTTGTGGTGGGATTTATGTATTGATATGGTCAGCTTTATTTTGAGGTGACCTACAATGTGCTCCACTGAGAAGCATGTGGTTGTACAAGAACCTACGTTTAACCTACAAGAACCTGGGTCAGCAAGGCAGAACCTGATTTTTAAATTCCCATAAGCATTTGGATTTAATGTCTTCTTTTTTTTTTGGGGTGGGGGGAGGGTGAGGAGGATGGGAATCATGATGCTCAGGTGAGAAGCACAAAGCTCACTTCCAGAAAGATACCTGTAACCGGTCAAAGGAACTTCTCCCACTATTTTGACTCGTGAGAAATGACCTGTATACGTGTCAAATGTTCTGCAATTATATCCCGGGGGCTTTACAAGGAAATAGCAAGTGGCATTCACAGGGCCAGATAAGGCAATTGCCTCATTTCTGTACGGTAAGAGATCACAATCAAATAAAACTTGAAGGATTCAAGTACCAAACAAAAAGAGACAATTTTTTACGTGACCCATAGCAGCTCTGTAGAATTCCTTGCCAAAGAATTATAAGTGCTAACAGTCTGTATGGGTGCAAAGAGAAACTGAATTAAGTATGGCAAAGAGAAACCCACTGCTAAATATACAGCACCACACCTAGCTCAAGAAACCCTGGGCTAAATATATTTGCAAACAAGAAAAACAGAAAGTAGTATCACAGCCCACATTTTCCCTCTTCCTCAGCCATTCACATGTGTTGGGAAAAGGAAGAATGGGCCAAACAGATCCTTGGAGAGAACATGTCCTGGCAAAATGACTTCCCTTAAGAAAGGGATGATCCTGGAAGGTTGTGAAGTGCAAGCTGGAAGGGAAGGCTTCTGAGTCCCCATCTCACAAGGACTGAAATTCCGCACAGGATCCAATTACCTTTCTATTTTGCCATATTTTTTTTTAACGTAAGTAGAAGAGAAGCAAACACTCACATCTCCCCACTGGTAGAAGAGCTTAGCTGCATTCCACTGCAGCTTCTGGTTCCTTTTGTTGCCCACAATAGGGGAACGGCCACGGGACAGCCCCTTCTTAGTGATGTTCACATGGTGGCCCTTCATCCACTCGGGCCAGTTGCCGCGGTTGCAGCGATGAACGAAGCGCGCGCACTCCAGGAACAGGGCTGCTCGTGCCACCACAGGAGCTTCCTGAAATGTTTGGAAAAAGCCACTTTAAAAGCAAAGACACACTGGGAAAACTCCCCCAGCACCAGAGCATCCTGCACTTTGAAAACTTCTTTGCAAGCTTGCCAAGGAGTCACGCAGTAGGAGCAATCTCTCCGTTAAAAAGCTGACACCAGAGTCTCTCTGCGTAAGTCTTGAGCTACTAAAAGCAAGCTCATAAACACTGAACAGTCTTGCTCAGTCCAGAGCAGCATAAAGAAACACAATATGACCTTAGAAAGAACATTATACCCCTCTGTAATGTCCTCCTTCAGAAACCATCTAAGTGCAAAAGCAGAAGCATGCATCTAGCACTGTTACTGCACAAATAAATCGAGTTTTACTTTCACCTTTGCTGCTAAGGCTGCAAATATTACAGGAGCAAATGACACCATGGCCACACAAATCCTAGCATTTGTCACTTTAGGTTCTGCTTCTGAATCTTGGGAATGAAAGCATAAATGGAGGCTTGTTAAAACTAGGGAAAGCACTATTTTGCAGTTATAGTTACTATCTGTGGAAACAAAAATATATTACTCTGGTGTTAGTCAACAAAATTTCACTGGCCGAATTTCAATCACCTTAGCAAGTGCCAGGCAATTCAGTACTGAAATAACAACAGGCAGCTGAGTTTTTAAAGGACTGACTAGTTTCCAGAGTTAAATCCTCCTGTCCCTGGCTTGAAAGAATCACTTTAATGGGAGAAATTATACTGAGTGTATCTTAGTTTGTATTAAATCACCCAGCAGGACACATGTTAGATCACTAAGGAATGCTTCTGAAACTTTCTGAAATGTTCAAAAAATAGACACAGTAATTTTGTTTCCTAAATGGGCTTACTACCCTTTAGAATCAGGAGTAGTTTTTTCCCCAGCAGTCTAAACTGCCAAAATAACATCCTTACAGACATGAAAAGTGACTAAAAAGCAAATGGTTCTCTTAATTTCCATTCCATTTCCCCCTTTCTTCCTGCAATTTTCACAACCAAAACTCCTGCAATCAGCAGTTTGTAAAACTAAGAATACAACAATGCCTTACCAGCTGGCTTTAAAAGGCTCACTAACAGGGATTTCACAAAGCACAAACATGTTTTAGTTTTACTTTTAGATGCTGACAGCTTAAATGAAATAATTTAAGCAGATCTACTTATAAAGAAGGTCTTATCAAATGTGGTCTATAAATACTAGACAGGCCCTGAGACCCTCTAAGATTGTCTGTTGAACATTATTAAGGAGAGTCTACATGAGTGTTTTAATCAAAAATTGAAAACAAATTGAAAGAAATTTTGGACCAATGGTCCTAAAGTTTGATTTAAGAAAAGATTGCCAAAACATCCATTTGCAGCTTTTGGTCACATTTTTACAAATGTTGGAGGGGGAAAAGTGGTTGTCTTGAATGGGAAGATTTTAGCTGCCATGATGTTCTGATGATGAAGGCAGAAAGCTGAATGCAGACACTCACTAACCAGAAACAAAACAATAGCTAGCACCTGGAAAAACATTACACACTGTTCATTGGTCATATGCAATATGGAACACAGAATAGCTGAGGATTTTATTCTTTTATTCTCACAAAGGAAAACTTTAACCATGGAGACATACATGAAGAGATAAAGCCCCAGCCTCAGTCTACTATTGGCTTAGTTCACTAGCAGTAAAGTGAAAATTTCTTAATCCTGTAAAGGAATGTGCTGTAAGAACTATGAAAGCACGCAACTACCACAATTAAAGGAGGATATGTAGGGTGGGGGGCAAAAGGGAGGAGCAGGGTTAATTAAAAATCACTGTATTATTTAAAAATCACTGAACAAACCTCCTGTACTAGGGACTTTCTGAACATCATAGAGCGCAAGCTCCCTGTGGTTGCTTACCTGAGACTCTGAGAAACCTGAAGCAGCAGCAGCAAGAGAAAGATGAAGATGTGACAGAATGAACAGAGATGGATTCACACAACAGAGAAACACATCACAAATGGAGAGAAAATAATCAGGCAGGTGATGTGTAGCTGAAAAGAACACAAGTTACTGTGGTCACTGTCAAAACCTGACACAGCAGCAATACTCTCACAAGTCTGTCCATGCCCATGCAACTCTTCACAAGTCCACTTTTAAGATTAGACCTACTATTTGCACCTTGAAAATCGTTCTTTTACTTTATAAATTGACATAAATTCACCAGTTTGTTAACTATTCAAGTCATGCCATTGAATTTTTTCAACAGATAACATGATTTGTGCTAAAGAGCAAATGAACTGGGTGGAAGGAACCAAATACAGAATGGATTTGGAATTTCACAGCATTACATTACTGTGCATGTAAACCTGATTCTGCAGTTTTATGCCTACACAGAACTTATGTCCAGTTTGTTTTCAAGAACAGTGAATTTTACGACACTAATCAATCAGTGGTAATTTTCCTTGAGTCCCTTCTTAAAGCTCACATGGCACTTTGAGCAAAAATTCATTTTTGGCTCTGGTCTCTTCGAGACAGAAAAGAAAGGCATGTAATACCAACAGTATAGTTCTAACAGATGCCAAAGTAAATCTGAGAACTCTCAAAAGGTGCTGACTGGGTAGCTCTGCTTTGTCTAAGCAAAAGTAAGTCTGGCATGAAAGTTGTCTTAGCAGGTATATGAAAACAGGTTGCAAGTAAATTATTAACCGCTATCTTGGAGAATTGCCTGTTTCAATTAGCTCAGACCTCTCTGACTACATCTACCAAATGGTCAAGTACAATCCCTGACACAGTTCCTTGTTTTTCTTCCCAGTCTTTCACACTAGGACCTGTTTGTAGCAATCTCTGACTTCCTTCCCAACCATAAGCACTTCTACAGAGAAATATTTCTGCCATGGAAACAGGGACATGGAGACATGGGACATACAGAGTCTGCCTGAGACCCAGGGTGACATGGAGTCAGGATACTGACAAGTGTTCTTGCAGTTTACACTTTGCTTCTACTGTCCCAGTACTTAATAAGTCATCTTAAACAGAATCCTACCAGAAAATATATTGCACTTCAACCAGGATAAAATATTTACATCTCAGCAAATGAGCTCACACATCTTATTGGAGAAATGTAATGCTGACAGGTGTCACACACTGTTGTACTGGTCAAAGAAAAGCTGGTCATTTACAGCAGTTTAATTAAGATACTTTAGGTGAAATAGTAAACCAATCCTAGGCAGTGGTTTATTGGAACCCTCGACATGAACTTAAGCATAGACTGAAATATGCCAAAGTAAATCAATTTTACTACTGCAAAGTCTGGACTTAAGCTGGGGCCATAAAGATGAAGCTGTCTGCAATGTATCAATTATTACAGAATGTTTGCATATCCATATATTGATTGTAGTTTTAAAAATTTAGCCAAGTATGGATGCTGCTTCTAGGAAAGTATGTTAATTGCATAGCTACTAAACCTAAGGCAACACTCATTTGAATACATAAAAAATTATTAGCTCCATAAGGATGTATCATTTGTTTCACTGTTCTAATTTCTTTAAATAAGTGTGGCAAAACAGTACAAACACCCAGGCAGATCAAAGATCTCAAAGTTGTTGTAAGAATATAATTTTGCAAACCTTCATGAAAAAGCATGCTCAGAAAAATTATGGAAGAACTGAACCTGGAACTGTCATTTTTTAAAGGTTGCCTTAGCAACTAGGCTGGATAAAATGATTTAAGAAGCTTTTTATTTGCATCAGACCTGATTCAAACTATCACTTCAAAAGCCTGAAAACAGAAATGAAACCACCCAGAAATGCTTTCTTTTGAGTGTGCTCTAGTGACAGATAACGTGGGAACTTTCCATTGCCATTAACCAATGCAGTGAGATGACAGGCTGTCATCTTTTAAAATATACACTGCATGTGACTGCCTAACTTCTGTACATCTCCAATACTTTGTAGAAAAAAAATGCTAACTGAACAGGTACTTGAAGTTTCCCAAGGCTATAATTAAAGCAAGGCTTCCTTCATCTTTAGCTGAAGGCCTTCTAGAAATTCTAATACCAAAATTGTCTGCATTGTTCAGTGGAATGGAGAGACAGTTACATTTTAGTTTGCAAAAGTCAGCTCTGAAAGTCAGACATCTTCAAACAGTTCACTCTCACTGGCAGTTCCCAGCTGACTTCATGCATGGGCACAGAGTAAGCTGGTCTGTACTTAGTCATTTGGGAAATTTAAGAATTAAGTAATGGATTTACAGGCAATAGGGACATAATAGGGATTTACAGGCAATAGGGACAGCTCACTGCAACCCTGACTAGTAAGAGCCACCAGATGAGCTACTCTATCAGCCACTGCATTCACAGCTCCCATCCAGAGGAAGAACAATCTGTGGCAGGAAATGTGGGAAACAGTGAATGAGCTGGAAATGGATGAGGACCAATCCAAAGAGTAGAGCTAGGTGGGAACTGAAAACAACAGCAACTCCAGACCAACACTAATGCAGACATGCTTGAATCTGCAGACCAGGTAATGCGAGGTTAAGATGAAGATACAAAGGAGGAGTGCACATCCCTACAGCCATGGAACAGGCGATGCAGCAAGGGTCAGGGCACAGTGCTCCCAGGACGGCAGAGTCCATGAGCCTGACACCTCCAGCAGCGAGCAAAAAAACCTGAATTTGAGAACAAATGGCACAGCAGTCACACAGGTGAGAGGTGGGGATGTGGGGGAAAAAAGGGGTAGAGAGCGTGTGGATGCTCTGAGAGCAGTGGCTTTTAATCTTTTTTTCAGCTTGCACACAGGCAAACACTTATGGAAGTAGAAAAGCAGCATGCAGAGAAATTGCTAATATTTGGCTGGCTTTTCATAGCTGTGTTTGTCACACTCCTTGCTTGTCACATAAACACCTCACAGAGCCCCACTGGCTCACGAACCACAGGCTGAAGGCCACAGCTTTAGAAATGGGAAGGATTGTTAGAAAACACAACCACAAGGATAAGAAGGAAGGAGACACAGAATATCAGGAAGAAGGGATTGAATTGTGTCACTTCTTTGATTTGCACTGGAAAATCAGCAATATCCACATTTAAAAGCATGCACACTGATGTAATTTTTTTTCCCACTGACTGGCTCTGGTGACTAATAGTTCAGTGTTGCCTAATGTATTTCTAACTCTGCCAGAACTTGAGAGTGGTATTCCTGCACCTCTCCAAGCAGTTATCCAATCTTCAATCCTTATTCTGTAGATTGACAGCAGGAGCAGAAACAGAGCATCTGTGAGCAAAGTATGAAGACAGCAACGCAAGCTTTGCACTGGCAATAATGTAGTTATGAGGAGCCACGTAATAAAAAATGGATCCATTTTGTCTGCAAACTTGTCCACTCACAGATGCTAAAGCTCCAGCTAACTCCACCACCACCAGCTGGCATTGCTGTGATGCTTTCCATTCTTTGTGTGGGGGCGTGAGGAGCATTAGAACGATGGTGGACCGCCACAAATGCACATGCTCTCAGCAGGTAACAACAGACCAAGAATGACTTACAAGATCTAGAGCTGCTGCCAAAATGGAGGCATCAGGGATGGTGCCTGGCTCACAGCAGTTCAGCAGAAACTGAAAGCGCTTCATGCCTTGGCGGATGGCTCCCAGGTTCACAACATTCTTGGATTTTCCTCCTTCTTGTTTGGAGGTCAAGTGATCGTCAAAGCTATGGCAACCTGAAAAGGTAGAGAATACAGAGGGGATGCAGGGAGGGGTAGAGAGAAGGGGACACAGTCTCTCACCAGTAAAAAATGGGGAACAAAAATCTCGATGAGCACAGTCTTAGTGCAAATCCCTTTCTCTCCTTGTGTTATCTTGAAGATAACAGGTTTATTTTTACAATACTCATGACTTCCATGAAACAGATAGACAACTAGTCAGATTCTGGCATATCTTCCCGTATCCATTTCCACCATACCCAGTGTGGAAGCCCAGGACCTACTCCAACACAGATGAATTAGGATGTTGTCTTTCCTCCCCACCTCTTTAACACAGATATCTTGCTTACAGACTTTTCTTCCTTAATAATCTCCTACCTTACTTCTCTGTCACCTTTAAGTTTACTTTAAAGTGCAGCATGCCTAACCCTTACTCCTCAATTGGATCAATTTAGTCATGTATCATCTACTAGGACAGAAAAACCAGTAATGAATGTGTATGTGGGAATCAAGCACTGTCCTTTTTTCAGGCATACATCAGCAATTACCACAAGAGCAAAGAGAAAAGTGAGACTGGCCTCAACTCCCAGATTCTCATCATTCCAGCCTCTCTCCCTTGAAGGGTCTTTCTACACTTTGGGATGGAAAAGAGTTCCATTCAAAAATGAAGATGGCATCCCACTTCATGGACAATTGAATCTCTGCGTATAGAGTTCACATCATCAATCAGCTTAGCACTAAAAAATCCAAATTAGCACTTCTAGTGCAGAAGATCATTATGCAGTTGGTAGCCAGAGTTGAGAGAATGGTAGAAAGACAGAGATTAGAAATAAGGAAAGCTGTTTCAAGGCCAAAGTGTTTGGCCAAAAAAAGCATGGTCAGTTTCTGGGCTTTTTGTCTTTACCCACATTACTGTCCCTGTTTACATCTGAAAGTACAAAAGTTTACAGAACACTGAAGGATAAAGCACTGAAGAAGAGAACACTGAGTGGAGAATTCAAAATTGGTTTTAAACATAGATTATTTGAAAGACAAGAGTAAAAACATCAGCTCTACAGGACTTTTTTACTACTTCAGGAAAGAAGAATGGCTGGAACTCAAAGTTCTTTTGGGTGTGCACTCCCTAGAATTGCTTGGAAAGCATTTATGCACCACAAAAAAAGTCACAACAGAAAATGACAATGTAGATCTTCACTTTTCCCTTGAAGACAGAAGTATATCAAATTTCAAGAGACTTCTTTACACATTCCTTGTCTTTTTTTCTCTCCAGTGAAGCTGTACCTCGTTACCAGCAAACAAAAAGTTCCTGTGTTGGGAAAATGTTTTGTTTAAATGGATCAAACAAAGCAGAAGGAACAAGTAGAACACTTACAGATGCAAGTAGCCACAAGCATCCTTCCAAGTCCTTCTGTTTCCTTATAGCATTTACATCTATCTGAGCCTTCCTGCTATGACTGCCATAACTCTTAGTCATTTGAGGTACAAACAAATGTTTCCTATTCAGGCCCCTGTTAAGCCTGTGTGAGATAAAGAACAGAAATTTGCCTAAGGCATGTCCCTAACCCACACCATAAAGAGCTAGCAGAGCTTTTGTCCATCTGAGCTCAGTGGCATACATTTTGTGGAAGCTTTACAAGACAATTCTTCAGAGGCAGCTGGTGACTGTCCCTTGCTATGCTCATTCTGGAGTGGCCTTGCTGCGATCAGGGCAGCCCTCACTGACCTAATTCATGTCTCAGGCCTGCAGAAGATCTCCCCCAAAGAGCAGAGACCACTTCCTAACACAGGAGGACACAGAAGCTCCTGCCCCACAGTCGCTCCCTCTGTGACCATGAGCTCACCCTTCAGAGCAAGCTTGAGCTTGAGCCACCAACTTCTGTGGTCACAGCATCTTCAGTAAGTGCCCAAAGGCATGGGTCTCATGCAAATGCTCATGCCTATGTGCTTTGCTCTTGGCATGGGTAAAAAGATCATTAAAATAAATATTTTTACACATTAATATATATGTATGTATATATATATATATATATATGTATACATATGCACACATACAGATACACACACATATATGTATGCTTAAATACATATGTAACACAGAATTTCCAGTGGTCTACATGATAAATCATGATGAAGATTACAGTTCATAAATGATGTCACAAATTATTCTACATTTTATAATGTTTAATGCTATTTATTTCTCCCTTATCCACTTCCTCTTAAATTTGGTCTGCTGTTTAAAAAAACCCAAAAACACAAGAGGAAACACCACATGGAAAAAAACATGAGCAAAGTGATAGCATAACACTGTGAATTACAAAAATGAAAAGGCAGAGAGAGATTCCAATACACTGCTTTTGGGTCAGATCTTGAAGGATTTAACAGTACGCTCATCCGCCATTAAAAGGCTTTCTATTCTCTCCTCGTTAAGCACAAAAAAATTAATTATCTGTATGGAAGACAGAGAAGCACTGGATATTTGAAGGCTCAGTGTACTGCTGTTGTTCTACTGGGTTATAAACTGTCCCACCATGAACTGGCCTCACACTGATGTTGCCGTGCACGTGCAAGCACAGACACACACAGGGCAGACACAACTATTTTTACTAAAGTTTCTTGTCTTTCATTGAGTATCAGAGATCCTTGTGGGTAAAGTGACTCAACTTCCTTAAAATCACTCTTTGCCTTATAAACTTTTATTACTCTTGTATTAGCAAGAGGAAAAAACCAATTGTTTTCTGCAACAAAATATGAAGTTTATCTCACAAAAAGAGCTGAGACAGTCTGAGAAGTTCTCACTGCCCCTCGGCCGTTTTTAACCAGTGAGAGCTGGGAGGAAACATGGTGGAAGAATTTCATACCTACTTCAGCACAAAGCAGTGGATGAAGAAACTAATTCCTTCCATCCCTGGGGAATGCTACCAGACTACAACAAGGGGCTGAACTGATGCATTCTCACAAAGGAACAATACCTCTTATCTAGGAGCTAACTGAAAAGCACCACCGTGCACCAGTGGCAGACAATGACTAGATTACAGTGACAAAAAATGCTCATATTTTGCAAGTATCACTTGTCTTAAAAATGCCTTCCATGCATTACACTTCAGGCCTGGGACAGGTGATGGCAAAATGCACACAATGCAATGTCAAAGTGTAATGCCAGAAGAAAACCAAACGTAATGCCAGAAAACATAGCATATTGTAAAACTACAGAAACCATGCTAAAAAATAAAACTGACTCCTTTTTGTGCATTTTTGGGAATCTGGATGCGTTGTCTTAAAAAAAAAAATAACAGAGCTTCAAGATACAAGGTTATCTCCCTGACAAGAAGGATGTGCTTTGAGCTGATGACATGAGCATGTCAATGACTGCATGACATTTTAAAACAGATTATACCATCATCTTGTATTATTCATAAAGTCACTTTTCAGACATTGCTGACTTTGAATATACATAACAATTAAATACACTTCTGTGGAAAAGAAAAGGAGTGTTTTTATTATTATGTTGTGTGCTAAGAAAAAGGAACGGCATCCCTAACGAATGGTATGCAGAGACTAGACATGCAAACACAGAAGAAAAGAGATAATTACAAAAAGGTTTGTGTAGGGTTTTCCATTTCTGTGCTGATATTTGATAAAACTGTCAAATAGTTACAAATTGAAAAAACAAAACTAAACAAAAAAACTGATGGAATTGTTGCATTGGACAACTGAAGATTTACACACCTGATTTTGAACTGAATAAGTGCTTTGAAACAAGCATTCGTTTTTCAAGTGTATTGACCAAATTTAATTTGATTTTAAAAGCCCAAATGTTGTATTGTATATTTTATTTGGATAGTCTGATTTTTTTTAGGAAAAAAAAAGTACCAGAGCTTTTTTTCTAAATCAAAATAAAAGAAAGAAGGAAGGGAAAGAAAACAGTTACAAAGACTAAAAAATCAGAGAGGGCTACAATGGAGACAAAAACCATGGTGAAAGCAGGAAAAAAAAAAAAAAAAAAAGGGTAAAGGGGTAAAATACAGAAATAAATATATTTTTAAAATGATTAAAAAAGAAAAGAAAATAAAAAAGGAGACGAGAACCCTGATTTCTAACCATCTTTTTCTTCTGTGTGATGAAGCTTGGATGGGTGTCTTCGGCAGGTGCGCCATTTACCAAGACGCTTGAAGAAATTCTCCTCTTCGTCCCGCCCGTTGTCCAGGCCTCCTCCCGGCCCCCCTCCTTCAGACAGCTTCACTGCGCTGGTAAACTTCACCTGTGCAGGGACAGAGGGGCTGCTCAGCCTGTGCCACAGCTGGACTTGGCCTCAGTGGTCAGGCACAAACATCTGCAGGGTCACCACAGTGACACAACTGCGTCTGCACAGATCTACATACACTGAAGCACTTCATCTTTTAAGCTTTCTGCTTAAAGGATTGATCTTTCTTGACAGGCTGTGAAAGGACAAAGAAGGAAGGAGAAGTGTGACCAAAAATTAAAGCTTGAGTGTGTTGACAGAGCCTGCACTTGCCTCTCAGTGCACCAGGGCAGACTGACCAGTACAGGTTAAGTTTAACCTAGTCTTCACCATGAGTTACAAAAGTTCGGTGTCAAATTCCCATGGCTTTACTCTGGAGACTTCTTGTTATCTGCAAAGTCCATACTGAGTAAAAATGTGCAGCTAAAACCAGCCAGACCCTGCCTTTTCAAACTCCCTGCAATGCAGCCTGACACATTTACCTTGGAGCTCTGCCTGATGAAGGAGAGACGGTCCACAGAGCTGATATCTAGGAGATCTTCCACTCCATCAGCCAGGCCAGAGAGGGAGGAGCGCTTCAGCCAATTCCCTGTTGCAGAACAATCCACTCAGTACAAATCTAAAAATTATTTCTAGAATTATTTCTATTTCTTAGCAATTGCAGTATATTTCTCCACAGTGGCCACACTAAGGTGTGGGAAAATGGGAGAAAAGCATAAGGTAACATTTTCATGTAACATGTATTAACTGGCAGGCAAGGCCAGGTCCTGGGAATTGGAACGGATATATTCTCTGTCTAACAAATGTTAATTTGGAATATCTCTCTTCTACAGACAGGAACAGTGCCTGTGAGATTACAGTACTAGCCTAATACTTTGGGAGGAAAGGTTTCAATAATCTATTTTGACCAAAATATCCCTTGGTATCATTGGCAAATTGCTTACATTTTCCTTTGCCTCAATCCCACATCTGTAAAATGGAGAGGAGCAGCAAATCACAGCTTCTTTTGAGAGAATATATGGGCAAAAAGGAACTGTGTTGCAGTATTTCTTAAGACAGCTACGTCTAGCTGAATTTCTCTGCACATGCAATATGTATAGAGAAGAGAAAGAGACATACATTTACCTATGGGAAGTTTGAGTTTCTTTCGAAGGGAAATCCGTCGGGAGCGAGAGCGGGAGCGCCTGTCTGTGGTGGTTCCGGAGTGAGCCGTGGTGCACTCGGATGTGTCCTGCTCGGACTGGCTACTGGTATCACTCGCTGCACTCTGTGACTTAAACATCTTCCTCCAGAAGTCCTTGCGTCCCAGATTGGCCCCTTGGATTTGCTCATCGCTGGAACAGAAAGTGTGCAAAGCATGGAGCGTGTATTTCAAAACTGTATTTCCAAACTGAAGTTTGGATGCTCAGGGAAATGAGAGCTCCTTTCTGCAGCCCCCCCCACCCCCCCCAACCTCTCTGTTACTTGAGGCTGTTTCATTTTGAACTCCAAATATACTGTTCTTAGTGAGGCATAAGCTTGAAAACACACTCGATATTGTTCAAGACACAGAATAACCATCTTTTCTACCCTTAGGCACTTGTCCACTGTGGCAGAACATTGTCATCATCCCCTCCTCTACCACAGAAAGCTTATCTGCTCTGTCCAGCTGGTGCATATGGGTGAGATAACCCAGACCAGAGAGATGCCTGAAAGGGAGTTATCTCTGGTGCCAAAGAGGTGAGAGCCCCAGCTGACAATGAACATCCCTGACCTTGAGAGTGAGATGTAAAGGGATAAGCGAGGAATCATTAACTGAGAGACACTTTACAACTACAAAAGCTACACAAATTTTCATGGAAGCAGAAGTCACATACACACTCCCTGGAAATGTGTAGGGCTCCCTCCCCAAGCTTGGATGCATTTTCATGGTTACTTCTCCAGAAATTGAGAGCAAAATATTTTTTCTGTATGCCCCATCAGAAACTGGATGGTAAGATACACTGAATCCTAATCTATACTATTTCTTCTCTAGCAGTAATATAGGTATCTTGTTATTATAGTGCACTGAATTGTTAATCACTAGTAGTGCTTCTTTTGTTTATCCTGTGTGGTAAGTAAACTTACTTAGTTAGACAGTTAAATTTGTGTCTATTAAATAAATGATTCATGTAATAGGCCTAATTGACCATTATTAAGAACCTGAGAAGTGAGAGCAATCTGGAGTACAGGTCACCCCTAAAAAGAGTTACTGCTAGAAATATGAGTCAAAGGCAGGACTTGTTTAAGCTCTCCTCTCCATTCATGTCATTCCAATTTTTAGTTTCTACATATGAAAGTAAACCACTTTCTTTATGTCAAAATGAACTAGGTTTATAAGACCACATTAGTAATTTCTACAAGCATTTGTACCAGAAAGCTTTAGGACATCATGACAGCCATTTGTGAACCTGCTCATTAAGTACTGGAATTGGGACAAAATTTTTTACTATATTCTTGAGATGTCCCATGCCTATGGCAGGGCTCAGAGACAAAGAACTTGCCTGAATTCTCCAGAGCAGTAAAAGGCTTTGTTATCCTTGCTGTCTCAGACACAGTGAGACTTTGTGGGCTCAGGTAAGGCAGGAGAATATGTGATGTAGAGCTCTGGGCCCTTGTAGAAGCAATGTCTTCATGCAGTGCATCTCAAAGCTCATTAACAAGACAGACATATATTCAGAGGAGTTAAATGACTTGCCCAAAATTACTGAGGGACCGGTGGCCATTTGTTGAATTTTCTAAAACTCTTGAGAGTATTGTTTAATTAATTGTAAATGGCAAAATTTCTTTGTACATAGATTTCAGTTGTACAATGCCAACAGCAGGTTGATTCCCTGTGCTGAAAAGGGAACTACAGCTCTCTTCAGAGACTGTGTGCCCAAGGCAGGACAGGAATGGGCTGGCTCTCACTGAAGCATTAATGACCCTTAGCAACAACTTGGAAGTAGAAAATTAATAAAATCATCACCCAAGAGCACAAACAAAGCTTGGAGAACAGTTGTGGTTAATTCTCTGAGGAATTAACATCCTATTCACTGCTATGGCAGTATGGAACACCAGTAACAAATCTACTGCACTGTCATTTGAAAATCTCTGCTGTTTCCCTGTCAAAACCAGGATGGCAGCAATAAAAAACAAGCATTACCTGGTTGTTTGCAGTAGCTCCAGTGTGGACACTCAACAGCTTGTTGTACCACCCAAACAGCCAAGTCTGCTATCCTGTCCACTTGTGCTAACCCCAGAAGGAAGCTGCTGGCACTAACACATTGAACAATTCAGTATTTACTTACTGCTCTGGAGTTTGCAT
Source organism: Pseudopodoces humilis (assembly GCF_049639895.1). Lineage (NCBI taxonomy): Eukaryota > Metazoa > Chordata > Aves > Passeriformes > Paridae > Pseudopodoces > Pseudopodoces humilis. The sequence continues at coordinate 33,290,890 of NC_142207.1, read as the reverse complement.
TGGGCGGCTGGAGACGTAACTCCGGCATTCATCAGGGGCAGCTGAGGCCTGCCCTTTGTCAATGATGACACTTCCTGCCTCAGATCTGTACAGACAAGATAAATCATCAGCCAAAGGAAATGGGTGGCCCATCTCATGGTCATCACACAGAACTGGATAGGGAAACCTGCAAAGCAGCTTTGGAGATGTACCCTCTCGTTAGCAATTTACTGTCTTTATGTACATATTATTCCCAAAAAAGGCATCAGCTCTTAGCAGCAAAGCCAAGGTTTTCAGCAGGTTCTTCAACTTTCTTAATCCTTCTTCCCAACAATTTAATATGACAAATTCATCAAAGCACCAGAGGAAATTTCTTTTTGGTAAAGAAGCATGTCAGTATTAGATTTCTTCTGGGACTTGTTTTACATACCAGGGTTTACCTGTCAGAAAAATAGGTACACATCCCAAAGGATGTGATGCATATTAAGAAGTACATCCACAGAGTGTTCTGCTTCTTAGTTCTTTTAACCTTTCCTTATCCCTGTGTTTCCATAGCACTGTTCTCTTATGCCTCTTATATGAGACTGCCAATGCTTTTCTCTGTAAATTTGTTGCAGTCTCAGACCATTACATTTCAAAGGAGGCTGCTGCCACAGCACAAGTCTGAACATCAAGAAGTGACATGCTATAAAGACAAAACAATCCCTTGGACTTCCTACATTTGTGTTCAGCACAGATAGTCATGGAGTCATATGCAAGTCAGTCATTTACATTCTCCCTCCTGATACCCACCTTTTGCTGCCAGAAGGTTTTGGGTCTTGCTCTGCTTCCTCTGTCTTTTTTCCTGGTATTAACTTTTCAGCACTGTCCAGGAGGGCACTGAGCGCCACTCTCCGAAATACATTCCCATGAGCCTCCTTGATGAACTGGACCAGCTGTCGGATATCACAGTACAAGCCCTGAGTAGCAAGACACCATGAAAAAGAACAAATTCAGTCTGCAGTTCCTGAGGAAGCAGTGAGAGTCAACAGTTCCTGAGGTACTTCACCAGGCCATTACTTCTCCTCTGGCTGTTGTGTGATCTGCTCTTCAGGTATATGGTTTGTGGTTTTTGGCTGGAAACTCATAGTGCACTCAGAAGAAGCAGACAGGGAGGAGCGTTATTATGGAACATGATCTGCAGTGGGATACAGCAGATGGAGAGGTATCAGAGACTAAGAGTCCTGTGAAATGAGGGAGCTACAAAGATGACTTAAAGTTTGTTTTATACCACTCATCAAGACCACAAACTTAAAAGGCATGAAATATCTCAGATGCACATGACAGGATGCAGAGTACAAACAACTGCACATTTTTTTCAAAACCAGTGGGTGTCTTGGGATTTTTTATTTTTCATTATTTTAGAGCTTCACATCATATGAAGAGAGAGGAATGACTCACTCATTCCGCAGCCTACCTTCTGCACTCAAGGCCCATTTTAGTTCTGAACATTCATACACATCTGTGATGTGCAAATCACCTCTATATCTGAGGGCAAGGGGATGGAGGGAACAGTTTTACAGGGCTTGATTTTTGATCTGTGAGCTTTCTTGAAAAACCTTGAATTATTCTGAAAATTCCTAGCAAGGAGCAAAGGAAAACAAAACAAAACAAACCCAAAGAAACAAACAAACAAAAAAACCCACAAAAAACCCCACAAAAACAAACAAAAAACCCACAAAAAAACAAAACAAAACAAAGAAAAAACTAAAACCAAACCAAACAAAAAAAACCCAAACAAACAAAAACAACAAAAATAACCCAACAAGCTTATAATTTCACCCGTATCCTGATTAAGGCTTTTTCAAAAAGTAAGATATTGACCACAAGACTGACTTTAAAGAATGACAAAACAACAACAAATCTGCACACATGCTCTACATGCTGTATTCTCCATACAGGCACATATAACATTTTTACCCTTAGGGATAAGTTTCACCTTACACACTAAAATAGAGTCTAGAAAGATACACAGTTTATAAGAAAAATTTACACTTGGTGCTCCTAATCTAGGTCAAATAATGGGGCATGTTTTTCTGTATGCCAACAAACAAACTCTGATGAGAAACATAACTTTGATTGAACATTCCAAAGGAGGAATATCCATAAGAACTAGAGGATTTGGACCTTTGGTTTAAGGTGTTAGTGTGGTTTTCCTTCTCCTACTCCCCTCACCTCACAGAGCAGTACTGCCCCTTCAGCTGGCTTCAGTGTCTCTACACCTCTGCTGTAAGGATTCACGAATACAAGAATGTTTCTTGTTTGCTTCCATCAAAAATCCTGATTTCTGATGATAAAGCAGGTGGCCTGAGCCTAGCTGCTTGAGTACACCAGTTTGGAGGGAGAGCACTCATGTCATCCAGCCCACTGACTGCTCTGGGAAGACAGAATGTGCATAGCAAAAAGCAACACCTTCCTTTCCTCCACGTGTTCAGTAAATTGAACGTTTGTCTAAGCCTTGGGAAGATCTATTCAGTTGCTGTTCAGTAATTCACAAAGTCTGGCACCCATGGGCCATGTGGTTAACCAAGTGAACTGCCTTTGACTTTGCTGAAGGTTGATTCATGGCAGCTATGGCCCTAGAATCATAACTGATTTAATAAAATGAATCAATAACTGAGGTTGGAAATGACTGCTAACATCCTTGAATCCAACCAGATTCAAGATTCACAGAACTGTCAAGTCCACCAAAAAAACATGTCCCTGTTTCCATGTTCATGTATCTTTCAAATCCCTTCAGGGACAGTGATTTCACCACTCCCCTGAGCAGCCTAATACCTGACCTCCCTTTTCAGTGAAGAAATTTTTCCTAATATCTAATGTAAACCTCCTCTGATGCATCCTGAGATCAATTCCTTTTGTCCTGTCACTTTTACCTGGGACAAGAGACTGACCCACACCTTGCTGCTAACTCCTGTCAGGAAGTTGTGGAGAGCAAGGTCCCCCCTGAACCTCCTTTTCTCCAGGCTAAGCAACCCTGTTTTCCTCAGCTGCTCCTCATAAGACATGTGCTCCAGACCCTTTCCCAGCCCCATTTTCCTTCTCTGGACATGCTGTAGCACTCCAGTGTCCTTCTTTAGTGAGTGGCCCAGAACAGACCCCAGATTCTGAGATGCAGCTTCACCAGTGCCCAGTACAGGGAGACAATCACTGCCCTGGACCTGCTGGCCACGCTATTGCTGATACAAACCAGAATTCATTGCTCTTCTTGCTCATTAATCCTTCCAGACTGTGCTACTTATCCACTTGGAACACCACAGAAGCTGCTTGAACAGAGAAGAAATTTTCTTTCAGACTGCCCAGCTTTTTTCCTGTCTGAGACCCCAGGTTCCAAGCCAGACATGCAAAAGGACATCACATTCGTATAATTTTTATAGGCTACATGGACCATCATTTGCTACATGGATTTGGATGAACTGAATGAATTGTTCACTGCAAAGTCTCACTCATGACACCCAAGTGAAAAAGTAAGTTTGTTAATGTGGCATCAAGTGCTTACCAGGTTTTCTGGGCTGTGGAGCTCATGTGTAGTGGATGCACAGCGAGTGATCAATGACTTGAACATGGCACTCACAATAATACCTTCTACACTTTGGGCTGTAGACTTGTTGTCCACTGTGCTGAAGTTATTCCCAAATCCAGCCTTATCTGTAAAATTCAAGTATAAGAAAGCCATCTTGTTGGGAGCAGTTCAAAAGAGAGAGTTTAAAGACAGATGTAAAGGGATTAGGGTACGTGAGACAAGGACACATCCCCACCTAATATCCTGTGCTCAGTTCTCACAATCCCACCCCACAAAAATATAGCAGAAGCAAAGGGTAAAACAAATGATAAGCATGAAAGCTTCCCAGAAATAGCTGTATTATGAAAAAGGATTGAAAATATCAGGACAATTCTAGCTTTGTTTAATGCACGTCTCTCATTTAGAGAAGTGCAGAATAAGGCTTAAAATTTGAAAAATAACTCCAGCTTTTCTAGTTACCATTCTAAGGGATAAGAGATGTTTGATTAAGCAGCAAAGTGACAACACCCATGAAATGAAAATCCTTTGAACTGTGGGAATGCTTTTCTTGGAAAGTACACAAGGACACCAAGCTTTCAGAAAGACTCAGAAAATAATTACACATTCACATGAATTTAAAAACCATCCCAGTTTCCTGAGATGAGAGAAAAGACTTGCAAGAGCTGCATGAGCTGCCATGCTCCAAAGAATAAGCCAGTCAATAATTGCTGAATACTTAGGGAAATGTCATGTGGAAATCTTCCTCATGAAAGATGGCTATGTAATGTTCTTTGATGCCATCTCTGAAATTTCTGACATCAAAGACTGTTTTTAATTAATTTTCATTAATTTTAATTAATTAGTCAGATTCCCCCCCAGGAGCTATTCCTCCTCTGTAAACAGTCATTCTTAACTGTTGTTTCATGCAGTGACCAAGCATAAATGTTTGATTGTTCTAATATAGCACATATTATAATATAATTTTCCTAATTTAAAAAAATCCTCAAACCTCCCTATATGCACACATGCATGCAGATTTATAACTGCAGGCACATCCATCTGTGTGTCCATATTCTTGCTCATTCAAGCCTTTCTTGCTGCTTACTCCCTCATCTGAGGCACCACAGAGGGTTTTAAAGCTCAGTTATATCTCCATTCAGAATAAACCGTGTGTTAAACAGGCCATTCCACCTGGTGCCTTGTCGTGTCATGAAGCAGAAAACTTCCTGCCTGAGGTATCATTTAATGAAAATCTCTTCTGTGAAGAGCCACAGACAGGAGGTAGGATGAATCAAAGGGAGCCCTTCAATTTCAGGTGCTCTGCGTGCTCTGAGATCTCAGGGCAAGATCACTGGGTGGTCAAATCCAAAGTGGTCCAACTCCCTTGACCCCCACTGGCTAAGGATACAGTTTATATATTCTGAGAGCAGAAAATCACATTTTGTAGTTTGTAAAGGACAAGAATGTGGCTTCTTTCTGATGGCACAGTTTAAGAATACACAAGTGACAGGTTCTGCTGTCAGGTATACTTACTATCAGTGACTGGCTCCATGCAGAATCCTAGTAAAGCATGCAGGAAATCCACCACATTATTGAGAGAATCCTTGTTCACATAATCTCTCACCGTCTGCCGGAATTGCATCTTATCCAGTTTGTACAGTTTGGTGAGGCAGTTCTGGGCCTACAACAGTGTCCATCAAATCATATCACATCAAAGTACATGTTCAAGTTTTGCTAGCAAGAGCAAGGTAATTTTGCACTTAGCCAGTGCTCTGCTGTCTCTGAATGGTCCCATAACAAGACAGGTTCACCTCTGGAGCCAACAAGAATTTCAACACAAAAGAGAGTGCGCCGCTCTTTGAGGTGGTGATAAAGCCACTACCAGCTGTATCTCAAGTTCTCTTTTCCCCTGTCCAACCCCAAAGTAAATTCTCACTGGATGCAAATGAACTGGGAATGTACCACCTCTGTCAATGCTCAGTGCCTTGGTGGAACAGGTTTTTAGCCTTAGGCATCTGATTTTCACCCTCCAGCTCAGACCCAATCTACTGAATGCACCTATACCCAATGACCAATTTACATCATATGAAACACTAACTTTTTACTTAAAATTGTCAACTTCTTATCACAAAACTACCCATCCTACTGGGACCCCATGCAGCCTGGAGTTAAAAGAATCTAAAATATCATCTCTATAGGAAACATGAACTCTGCTGTTATCTACAATAGGGTGCTTAATTTTTCAGTAAACTCAGACATGATTGTCCACGCAGTCAACACAAATGATGCATGCAAAGCAGTTTGGCCAGACAAACACACAGAAAATGCAGCAGACTCACACATGTAGGAAATTATTTTTCCTCAGTTCAATGGGCCTGATAAGAACCTTGGTTCCAAGAGACATATTCATTTATACTTCATGTTATGCATGGGTCTAAATGCTTTGCTGGCTCAGCTCCAACAGAAATTGTGATGAATATGGTACCTGCTCGACCAGTGCTCTATGCAGAACCTTTCTAGTGTTCCCACTGGGACTCTCTCACCCCATCTTGTCCAGCTGTGTGCACTCCTGCAGTACCTGGAAATCTAGCTAACACAAGAACGCTGCAAGGATACAGAGCAGCATATCCATCTCTGAGAAATCAATCTCAGAGCCCAGAACCTAATTATAGCTCTGTTGGCATGGCCCAAGCTAACTAAAGCCACGGAGAAGAATCTGGTTCACAGGCATCCCGTGGGATTAGTAAATTCTCATTATAGTCATGAAAAATGCTCCCTTCTGCAAGCACACGAGGTGAGGAGGAGGCATGCACTGAGAAGGCCTTTGAAAGGCCCCCATTTAACCAGGAGTTGGACCAATCTCAAACTCTTCTGGATTAAAGCTGATGTCTGGGCTACATTCTGGGCCCTTTCCAATGCCTTAACTGGGGCAGAACTCAGTTAAAAATTAGAAAATTAGAAAATCAGGAATCAACAGTGATGACCTACCATATCCTTCAAAAGGGCAAGAGTGAGCCTTTTACTTCCTTGCAGAACAGCAGAACAAATACAGTTCAAATACAGTGCACTCCAACTACCAGGAGCTGATGGAGCAGCCCAGCAGCAATCAATCCTAATCACCCTTAGGAAAGAATACCTACAACCTTAGACTTCTGGATTTACATAGGCACCCCAAGATAGCTGCACCTCTTGTAAATAGCATACTCTTGGGGTACTGTCCTGGGAAAAATTGCTAACACCAGCTCACACATGGGATTTGCTCCCGTGTATCGTCCCAACCCATCCACTGGGGGGGTCAGAAGCACCCTGGGCCCCAGATGTGCTCTTAGAAAGCCCAGGGACTGGAAGGCAACACTACAGCTGAAAATCTGCTAACAGCTGGGCTGCAACACAGCCTGTGAGCTGGGGAAAAAGCAACACATTTACTGTCAATACAGGGAAAGCTACAGAGAGGGCAGGCAGCGATCTCAGCAGCTGATGTCGACAAGGGGGGGACACTTTAATGAGCTTTAATTCTCTTACATTCTCCCGGAATACCTGGAGTCTCAGGCGATCTCCAGAGAGCCCTCGGTGTCCTTCTCCACAACCATAGGCACAGCCCAAGGACTTGACAATTTTGATCAGCATTGTGAGTGCCAGCCTATGGGTGCTGACAGATGGGCCTTCATCCTGAGGGTCACAGAGGGAAAGACGGTGTGTAACCCTGGCACAACCACTGGCATTTTGTTAGCATTTTACTTCTGACAAACTGCTTTCCATTTCTCATCTCAGGCACTCCATTACTGAGTTGTTATCCAAGAAGTGTTCACTCCAATTATTTTTCAAGTTTAGAGACCAGACCCCTTAGAGCTCCCATCAAAAAGTTATGCTCTAAATGTGAAGTCCCTACACGCTGCTATGCGTACCATTCAGAACTTACTTCAAAAAATTATCCCTGAAAAACAGAGTTGGCTTGGCTGAGTAGAAAACCAAGCATCTTTTAAAAACATCTTAGATATTACACTACTATAAATTGCAACTTCAGAGGTCAGCAATATAGCATCTCTTGTCCAATTCTCATAGCAATACTGAAAAATGTATGACTTCTAGTAATCAAATAAAAGAAACTGTGTGCACACACTGGGTTCCATTTTTCCTTTACAAGTTATGAATAATAAACCTGAAAAAAAAAAAATCATTGTGATCGAGGGTTTCAAACACTTTGTCAAGATATTGAAAATGTCCATGCCAGGCTCACAAACTCCATTTTTGGCAGCTGCTTCTCTGGAATAGTTACAGTGCTTGAATTGCTAATCATGTTTCCTCAGCAGAATCCCAAGTGAGCACCAGAGCAAGACAGAAGGGCAGCTGCATTCACATGCATGCTCAGTCTTAACAGACATTACAGTACATTTGGAATTGTACAAAGAGAGAAGGAAGACAAACCTTTTCTTGTTTTTTGTCATTCTTCTCATATGGCCCTCCTCCTCCTCCACCACCTCCATCACCTCCGCCACCCCCGCCTCCTCCACCACCTCCTTCTTCTTCTCCATCTCCAGCTCCACTAATTGGAGGTGGCCCAAAGCCACAAGCTGAACCAGAAGCAGCCCCTTTAAGCTGGAAGGATCCTTCACTTGGTCTCTTTTCAGGGGCCTCATTTTCTTTGTTGTCGCTCTTCCTCCGAACTTTCTCCACACAGGGCACCACGCCAAGCTGCAGTAAGCACTCCACGATGTTCAGTGCCACATCACAAATCCGGGAACTGATGTCGTGGTTCAGAACCAAGTAAACAGCCTTCAGGACCACCTGAGAGATTCAAACACCGTATTTAAAGCCAGAATTACTTTCCCTCCAAGTAATATTTAGTGCCTGGAAATTTTAGATTCCAGAAACTCATTACAGTACAAACTCTGAACAAATAATGCACAACCCTAAACACCAAAAGCCTACAATCTAGATGCCAGACAGGAATCCACAGGCTGAGCACTGTCAGGCTGAAAAGAAAACCATGAGATAACATCTGTGAGCCTGAGAACACTGCTACAGTGCACCAAGAGCTGGCAAATTGTTAAGGGGAAAGCAGAAAAAGTGAGGTTTAAGGTGCTAGAAGAAAGGTGCTACTCAGTATTATACTATTTTATAGGGAATTTGGTGCATGCCCCAGGAACACAGCCATTACGTAATACCACTTCAGATCCAATGTGTGCATTCCACATGCACATGCGCTCCTTGCAAGGAGTAACAGGAGTTGCAGTGTCTCAGAGGAGACTTTCAGGATATGCACAAATGTATCTGACTGACCTTTATATACTGCTGAGAGAAGTCATATAAACAGGTGGAGGAAAAGCCCATCAAACCCCTGCTCTCAATGGTACAGCTATATTGACAGAAGAGGGACCTGGCTTTCCTCATTCCTCGCCAATTACCGAGAGATCCAGCATGCCATTCTTGTGGACAAAGCTGTTGGTTCCATCAATGTGATCCGTGTCCTCCAAGCAGCTGTAATTGATGCAGGAGTCCGTCAGGCTGCGGGGGAGGTTGGCACATGCAAGTGGCTCGTGGGGCATCTCAGGGATGGGCACCTGGTTGCAGAGCTTCCTCATGTGCTCATTGAAGAAATCAGCGTACCCCACGTTGAACGAGGCCAGGGTAGTGTTGAAGGTTGCCACAGTGATGGTGGAGATCTGGGACCGCACTGCAGGGAGGAAAACAGCTGCCTGTAAATTCCTACCTCTGTAGTTATGGAATGGAGGATTGAGGCTGAGCCTGTCTAAAGCGAGCAGCTCTTAAATTGGCTCATAATTCCAAAAGAAAACACAAGTTCCTAATTCCTATCATGAGTACGGGCATCAACTCATTTCCTCTTTTAAGACAGTGTAAATTAGAACAACCCCAAGCTTGTTCTAGCAGTTCAGTTCTCTGGCAGCTTAAGCTGACCTCAGCTAAATGGGAAGTCAAGTAGTTCAGGCAACTCAGACATTCTAAATCTAATTCAAATGGAATTTTCTCCCTGCATTAATCCAGTGCCTCATCTTAAAAGCAGCAGTGCCCCTGCAAGACAAAGAGAAAGCATTCTGCAGCTGAAAGGCAGGGGTGAAAGTAGTGGAACTGCAGCACAAATTTGAAACAGCTTTCCGAGTCGCATCAGTTTGGAAAATTTCATCACACCAGTTGAAAAAAACAGTACCTGAGACAGTCTAAACCATCTCCAAAATGCATAGCTGTCTGATGAAAAAGGTACTGCAGTCTTAAACTCACAGTGTTCAGAGACAGGAACTTGGAATTGCTCAGGTTACCAAGCCGGCTGTAAGTGCAAATTTTTATCAGGGATGCCTCATGTTTTTAAAACTCATGCTGATTTCCAGGCAACAGTGTTAGTAATTTCCCACACCTAGTGCTTTTTAAACCTACCCTCTAGTGCAAAAAGATACTAGGTGCCCCCTAGGGCTGTTTAGACCACCAAGTGCCAGTTACCAGTTGCCAGTATAGTAACAGGGCTAGAGAATAACGAAGAACCTCTTCCTATGGCTATTAAATATATTCTAATTCATAAACTAATTGCATCTAATACATTTAATAAGCAATGGCTCTGGTTATATTATGGAAGCAGCAACTCACCAGAGTGGCAATCACATTTCCTGACAGCTTGTGCAGTCCTGCTAGCACTGAACTGGCATTGTTAATTAGGAGAAAAGTTCTAGGACCAACAGCAGTACCATGAACTAAGCCACAGTTTGGTCAATGATCAGGGCAGCAATTAGCTGCTTGTATCAGAGAATTTCTTTCTGGCAAGTGTGATTTTTTAATGGCATTCACTGGAATTTGTATTGTGAAGATAACAATAAATATTGTATTAGGATATTTTGTTCCTGAGCTACCAAATTTGATCATTTTCCAAGGGCAGATTTCTTTTGTTTCACTGATTTTTTGCTTAGTTTATTTCAAAATGGATAACAAAAATCCATATTCAAATCCTACACAGAAACATAGAATAATTCAGGTTGAAAAAGACCTCTCAGATCATCAAGACCAACCATTTCCCTCTTCAGATCTACTTTAAAGCTCTTTCAGTGAGCCTTGACAACTCCTGTGCAAAGATCCTTGTCCCACTTCAGGTCAGGAGTAGCCTGTCTGTCACCAACAGACCTGGTGTCATGTAAACCAACCTGTGACCAAAACCCCCAAAATTCTGACAGTGTCATCAGGAGCAGAGCCAGGTGCTGATCTTCTGGCTCTTCCTGCTTTCCCTCATCATTTCCTACAACTGGAAGGCTACAAGAGAACACTATTTTTGCCCCTCTTACCTTAACCAGTCATCACAGACCCCTGAAGTCTCTCTTGATTACCCTGGGACTTGTAATTTCATTGCTACCTTCCAGAAAAATCAATAATAGATAACAGGAAGCTTTCTCTTCACATCTGTAATCTCCCCTTGCAGCACCCCACACCTATCATGCACCCAGGAAGGTGGGGCAACCACAGATGTGCCCACTGCACCAGGCAGGGACTTGTGCCATTGCCCCTGTCCCTTAAGGGCCTGTGTTCAGCCCAGGCAGAGACAAGAGAAGGATTCCTCCCTGTCACAAGTCACATCTATTGTCTCTGTCATTCCAGTCACACTGGTATTGCCATTTCTCCAGAGGCCTCCAAGACACTGGGCCCTCAGGAAGACTTCCAAGCCAGGCCTCTAACTGGAATGAGGAGAATTAAATAAAAAACCTTGTGATTTCCTGCAAAATCCAGCAGCTACTTACTGCATAGAGGTGTTAAATACCACAAATTTCCCCGTGAAACCACTAAAGATAGCAATACCAAGTTTCTGTTCACACTTTTGTGTTGTGCTAAGGCAAGAAAACCCCAAACCATGCCTCCTCCCTGCTGATGGCCGCCATTTTTTTTAACAACTGCACCAGATAAACACGAACGGTCTGAACCCCTCAAGAGACAGAGAATCAAAAAAGGAAAAAAAAAAAAAAAATCAATTAGTCACATACACATAGAAACAGCGACACTTCCTTCCACTTTTTTGGGGTTGATATTTCAGTGGAACATCTGTCCTGAATTTACCTTCTTTGACTGTGTTGTCTCCGTGGCTGTTTGAGGGGTCTGGCAGTTCAGAGACCAGCGTGTGATGGGAGTGCGAGTGCCTGGCGCTCAGTCCCTCCATCTCCGTCGCTGTGTCAGAGCTCCCCCTCCGGGTGAACTTTCCTAGGGCCATGAAAGAAATGGATATTCTGTTCAGTTGCCCGAGGGGTAACTGCTGGCCACAGCAGCTGAGGTTAAAAATCAAAGGGTTGGAGCCTGTAAAAATCAAGGCTTTTCAGCACACTGCGAGGCAGAACCGAATATTAATATTATGGTGGAATCCCTCAAGCAGGTTCAATGTCATAGATACCAAATGACCCAAACTCTCTGTATGATTCCACCCTTTGGGGCATGTTATAGGAATTTAGTTCCTTCTCCTCTTGCCCCTAAAAATAAGTATATTAGGATGAGGAGTGCTAAGGCAAAGGAAATCCTTCAAGAATACAAAAAAATACTGGTTAGTTAACTTAGAATCTTGAAGTAGCAAATTTTTTGGTTCACTGTACCTCTGCAATATCAAGACCATATAAGCCTCACTGAGAAAATATTCTATTTACATTGTATCCAATATGCACTCCAGGATAACTGTGAATAGAACTTTTTGGCATACTAATGACACTGTTAATGATCCTAATGACACTGCTGCTAATAATTGTCACGCTAATGATACTGCTGCCTCTCCAAAGATTTCTCTTTTACAGAAGAGAATGCAATCATTCTTGGAATCTATTTGAAGCTGCACTTGTGCAATGCTTGCTACCACACAGGGAAGTGTATTCAAGTGGAACAGAGATCACTACAGGTTCCCACAGTATCTACAATTCCAGTAAATGGTAGTTTTCAGAGAAAAAGTGAACTGAAGCATAAGTCATTCAAGGTCTGCTGTGAGCAGTAACCAACAGATGTGTAATGCTGCAAACAGAACCAAGGACACAGGGTGACAAAAGGACTGGATGAAGAAACAGCCCCTGTTGTTCTGTGAACGTTCATAAGAGGAATGACACGGAACCTGGGGCAGAGACAGCAGTATCTCACCTAATATGGTGGTTTGCCATCCTCCTCTCTCCATGCCACGCCGGTCCTCCCCAATTCCAGAGAAGCTGCCGAAGGAGAAAGTGCTGCGGGTGGGGGAGACATCCAAGTGATCCTCGTGGAGGAGGAAGGGAACCCCCATCCGTCGCTGCCGCTTCTTCCCAGCGTGGTGGAATGGGATTGACCCTTTGCGCTCACGCTCCCGGTCCTCTTTGCGGCTCTTAAACTGCAGGAAGAGGAGCAGATAGAGGAGCAGTGAAGAAGCTTTGAGGCACGGAAAACAACCACTTGAGGGAATAAGGTAACACAGATCTATTTCCCAAGAGTAGCTTTCTACTCTGAGCATTTTATCTTGGCCATTTCCCACCGCAGAATCTAATTGCATGCTGGGGTCCTGTGAGCGTTTGAAGGATTTCAGTCTTTCCCTAGGCTGGGATGGATGCCCTTGGATAATTTTGTGACATTCTTTGACCTTGAGCATAGAATGGATGGAAACCCAGAGCTAAGATGAGGTAAAAAAAGTCAGAAGAACTCACTGTATTAGCTGGAAGTACAGTGAGCACTGCCTCTTAAAATTCAGCACTGTTTGAGTAGCTTCCTCTCATGCAGTTTCATCAGGACAATTACTTGAATAAAGACTTCAGTATTATGTTTGGGATGTGCATGTAAAAACCAATGTAATACCATACAAAATCAATTCCAATGAAAAGGGAAGATACTCTCACACATGGCATGAATATAATATATTTCAAGCAGACCTCGTGAATATATCATCCGAGCAGACCTTCAGCAGCTACTAAGGAAGACTCTGAGGTGCTGAAGCATAGGTAAATTAAAGAGCAGTTTTCTTTCACTCACCTTTTTGAAGATGTTCATGCCCAGGTCTGTGGAGAGATCTGGAACTGCTGGTCTACGCAAGTTGGTCAGTGAAACCTTGGAAAATGCCTCTGTGCTTAGTGATTTTTCTTCCTCGTTACATTTTATTGTAAGATCCTGCAGCTCCCAAAAGAAGACAAGCACAAGGAGAAATAGAGGATAATCAGCTTTAAAAAAGGAGCAACTTCCTAGAACTGTCATAGGAGCACTGTAGAGGAAAAAGACCTCCAACTCATTACACAAAAAAGTTTACACATTTAAAGAAAAATAAATGAACAAACAAAATTTAGAAAGATCCAGAATTATTTACTTTGTCTAACCTTTCAGTCACCAAAGCTAAAAAAGTACAGCACACTGTGGAAAGCCTCAGGCATTGCTGTCAGCCTGGTCTGGTGGCATGGGAGAACATGTTTGATTCTGATCCCAGGTATGACTCTGAGTAACTATTACTTTTTAAAAATTATTATTATTTATTATTATTATTATTATTATTATTATTATTATTATTATTATTATTTGTTATGTCTTTGAGGTCTTGCTTTATGTTGATGACCAATCATAATGGCTACTCTTTGCAAAGCATTTCATTTAAGATCTATGGCCTTAATAACATACACATTTAAATACGTATTTTGGAACTAAACTGCAATAAGCAGCACTGTCCCTTCAAGAAACTTTGTTTTCAGAAAATTTATTTACTCACCAAGGAAATCTAAGACTTCTAAATTAGTAAATATCCTTTGCTTGTAATAACAGGCTGCCCCTTCCATCATTTTTCATATGAAACTTCCCCCTTCCTATATCACAGTGTACCACAACAACAAAAACCATGAGGCTCACTCACTCCAGGTGCAGCAGAGCTTTCTCAACTCACCCCTGCATCAAACAACACATGCTATACCTGCCTGCTGCAAGGAAGGAAATTGGCACAAACTCAGCTTCCAGCCATTTGCTCTCAATAAAGATCTGCCAATCTCCCATGAGATGTTTCTGTGGCTGACCCGACTGAATTCCCTCAGGGTGATTTTCTTCTGCCTAAATATCAGCTTGTTTCCAATGGAATGAGCTTTTTCTTTGCTGTCCCACCAGAAATATTCTGCTGAAAAAGTGGGTCATGTTAAAACACCTTTTTGCTTTCAGTGCAGAGATCGCCATGTGTCAGGGATAGACAAAGTGACCGCTGTGACAGGTTTAGATTCTGCCTAGCCAGACTGCAAATTGCAGTAAAGATAGCCAGCCAGCTTCTGTAGTACACAAGTGTGCAGTTTTATGCCCAAAAAGGTCCAGCAGAACCCCATGACAGTCTTTGTAGCTGAAGCCTAACACCAGTTAATGTTTGCAGTACCCAATATTGGAGATCACGTATTTTTCAGAGACTTTTCAGACTAATCAAAGACTACCCTTGAATCCTCTTAATTTTATCAGCACAAGAATGTAGGAGACACACAGCAGCAAGGCTCCTCTTCATCACTGTTTGTAGTACAGGTATTCTTATCAACCACTTTGCATAGATGACTAAAGATTCAGAGCAGGAGTCACACATAAAATCCAGTACACAGTAAACCAGGATTCAACCCTAGCCACCCTCAACATTGAGGCCAGCAAATACTCCATACAGCTTTTTTCTTAGCTTTTATAGCTCTCTGGCCTCTTCCGGCTGTAAAGCATGGTATGGATTTATTTTGGATTAAGTATCATTGTCTGTGGATTACTGAAGTGGTGTTTTAGTAGGTGGTTTATGATCACCAAAAGACAGAGTAGGGTGCTCTGAGACACAAGCCATGCAAACACAAGACACAGTCCCAGCTTCGAAATCTGCTCAGGGCAGGTATCAAGCAAACACCACTGGAGAAGCAAATTCCAGAATTGCTTTAAATCTACAGTGTGGTATATGATGCATTTTAATGAATCAATACTGTCTAACAGTGATTAAAAACACGGCAATTCTCTGCAGTAGACTACATGGCAGTTACCATAAGCGTAAGATTGATAAGACAGCAAAACAGTTTGGGTTTGGGGGCTGGTCCTCTAGGTTTTGTTGTTTCTATTGTCTTCCTCCTGCATGACTGTGTTGTACCAGCTCATTTGTACTTCTCTCAGCTCTCAGGAGACTGTTGTGGTGTGCAACAACACTGCCTTAAGAGCAACCTGTGCTTTTGGGGCCCGGAGCACACTGCTAAAAACAGGCTGAAAACTGACAAAGGGATGAGTCTTTGTGTGGGAGCTTTATTAAGCTTCAAATGGGGTCCAGGGATAAAAACAAGGCTAGGCTGAGGGCATAGGATTAAATACAGGGTGACAGGGGTGGAGCTGAGTGTCAGGGTCCAATCAGAACAAGGGAAAATGGTGCAAAGGCGTGGCTAGGGACTGGGGAACCAATAGGGTAATGGGGGTGGGGCAATGCAGCAAACTGGGACCAATAGGAATCAGGGAAAGGGAAAACATTCTGGGGGTTAACCAAAAATGGCAGATGGGGCTGGAACAGGGATTGCATCAATTTGGTGAACCAACAGAACATCAGACCTTGAGAACTATTTACATGTGACAAAGGTCCATGGGAGGGTGGCTCTTCTCACCACAACCCTGAGGGGTGTCTCTCTTTTCCTGCTTTGGCCCCTCCAGGGTTGAGGCACCTGTACAACAAGCTTTTGGGTTTCCACAGGATGTCACGCTTGAGGCTCTTGGCTTTCCATCACCAGTGCAGTGAGCACTACAGCTGCATTGGTGCTATGATTAAGTTTTGTTTCTCTCTTCTACAAAGGAAGTGCAAGGCTGTAGCAGCTTGTGAATGTGTGAAGTTTCCATGTCCTGCACCTGCCCTAACAGTGAATTCACTGCATACAAGTGCCATACATGTTTCCTTTACCACGTGTAGCCCGGTCTGAAGCATGTTCACACCAAAGTCACTTTTCATAGGCAGAATATATTAATTTTATTCACACCCCATCCATCCCCCTTTTCCAACAAGGAGTGCCAGGACGCTGCACTGAGACTTTTCTTACTTTGCTATTCAGCTTACTAGGCAATACAGGGAGGATATTCCTCATGCCCTCTCAATCCCAGCTGCTTTAGCCCAGGCTTATATCTGAGATGTGATTTTACACACACAAGATCCAACAGCAAGTGTGAGAGTTTTGCTGAGGCTCAGGGAGGTGCAGGATCATCAGTTTATCAGTTATCCTGATAAACTGCAGAACAATATGTTGGTTTGCCACAAAAATCTACTGCTCCTTGATGTGGTTTGCAGGCAGATGTGGTTTTCTTTACTCAGTTTTTGCCTGCCACTTTATATCTCCCCTACTGAAACACTGTACCAATGTTTTTGAGAAGTTCTTGATCAACCTTTGATTAAAAATGATGGCACTATGTTAGGAATTTCAGATCTAGACAGAAAAATTGGACTTTAAGCATAACCCTGTGTCAGGTGAGCTTGTGAGGGCTCAGAATACAACCCCTTGTGTTAAGAAAGAAAAAATCCTAGCCTTTGTGAGGTGGCATTCTCTGCTCTGAGCTAGCAGAATGCCTTGTCTGATGAGACTTAATGTAAGAATAGCAGTAAAGTTCCTGCAGTTGGCAGGGATGAACCAGAGCCCAGCTGCTTCTGTGTGTTGCACAGGTTTCAGTCCTCAAAGTTGTAAAGAGGGGGGGCATGAGTTGAAAGTTTTGCTGCCTGGAAGACCATTTCACTTCCTCCATCACAGCTGTTCTGCTGTGATTGGGAACCCAGGAACAGGATTCTGTTTTGGTGAAGAATGGCAAAATTACACTGGGCTGACACAGAGGTTACCAAAAGCAATTAAACTCAGCCTTGTAGAGTCCTCACATTAACAGCTACCAAGTATCCAGTGGATTTGCCAAATGGAATTAACAAAAAAATCCTAGAGAAGTGCAATGGAATCTTCTGCAAAGCAGTCTTCTGCAAGCAAAACAGCCTAGAAAAGCAAGACATAGCCAAGTGTGTGAAAGGAAGTGTTTTTACAGCATAAAGGGAAGAACCAGGGCAACACTAGTGCAGCCAGTGCCTGTGTGAGACAACCTCATCCATACTGCCTCTGTAAAACACTGACTGCACTCCCTGTTGCACTGGGAGCCAAACTTGCTGAAATGCAAAACAAGCAGGTTGTTATGAGCAAGAGCAAAGGGACAGAACATGCATGGAAATAGTGAAACACATCAGCAGCAATGTATTTCAATTTTCCCTCCAGGTGATGATGTTGAGGAGAGTTTTTTGTACACACACAGCACAGGTAGATTTCTCCACACACAGGTAGATAAATATTGAATAGTAATTCTTATCACTGGCCTTAGTGGAGTTATGTCAAGCTTTTACAGGGATGAAACATGTTATAGAAATGATACTAAAGTGCAATACAATTTAAACAATCCTGCAGCTGCTGAGCCCTTAGAACCACAAGTAACCACCAGCTCTCATAATAATGGTAAAAATATGTACAGATCCTGAGATCTAAAACCAACAGGAGTAATATTCATGTTGTTTATGCTTGTCTTCTAGATTTTGAATATCTGGGGTCTACTGGGCTAAAGATATTTCACCTTCCTTCCAGTCAAAATCTGTCAGAGCCCTGAAAGCAGCAATTTTAGGAAAAAAAACCAAGAGTTCTGAGATTTCCAACTCAAAAAAAAATATATTTGATAGCAAAATGATCAGGTCTTTTATTTGAGTGTGTCATAAAATCGGAAGGCAAAAATAGAATCTCTGCTAAATTTTGCTAGGAGGTTCCATCAACCAAGTAAATCAGCATTTGCTGCTAAAAGCCCACATGACAGGAGAAGAGGGCACAACATAAAAGCAAAACAAATCCACAAGGAGATAACTGAAACTACAACAACATTCCCTTTTTATCCCTGGAACAGGTGAGCAACACTAAATAAAAAAATATTTAAGCTCAAACACAAAGATCTTTACTGCACCATGGTCAGGAGCACAGGGGTCATTGTCCAGCAAACAGGGAGAAAGATTTGACACCTATTAGGACAGTTTCTCTACAGAGATTATTTTGGCAAATATAAAAACCATGTAATAAGAATAACAGCAGCAGAAGTAACAACATGGAGAGCTTTTGCTCACTGCCACAGTTTACCAAGTCTAATTCAGTATTTTAACACAAGTGTGAGTGTGCAGTCCTGTACTAAACACAGTTCCTTTTGAGGGAACTCCAACTTTTGAGTTCCTCCATTTGAGGGAGTACACCAGAGAAGCCCAGTGGGCCCTGACCATTACACTGTAATGCAAAGGCATTGGTAACCATTTCTTGTGGCAACTGCATTAGTACATTCCCACATTAAAAACCAATGTTATCCCAGATCACCCTACATTAATTATCCCAAATCAAAGCTCCAGCTTTCAGCAGTCACCAGCTCTGACCCTCTGCATCAGATTCTGCCTTCAGAACACTCATGGTTCTCAGGGTCTTTTTCTGAATCGGTGCAAGTATCTGACCTCTGTGCAAGTGAGCCAATACCAAAGCTGTGCCTATCACTGCCTGTTCAGCAATCCCCTCCCAGCACCACCACAGGAGCAGTTCTTTCCTCACTGCTGGCAGCTGCTTACCTGGGTTTTGTGGGTGTTCACCAGAGAGGGAGCAGCAGCCACCATGGAGCTGCTGCGAGGCCTTGGCAAAGGGGTGATCTCGGGCTCGGGTGGCTTCTCTGGTTTTTCCTGCAGCATGTGCCTCAGCCTCTGCAGGTAGTACATCAGTGACCACTGCGTGCCTTCCTCGGACCAGTGGGGCTGCAGCAAGCAGCGCAGCACGGCCACGTCGAAGTACGTGGCGTAGCGAGACTTCTGGCATGGTGGAATCACCAAGGACACCCTGCTCCAAAAAGCAGGAGTAGAAATGTTAGTCATCAGATTCCTCATTCCTTTAGATCCTCGGCTCTCTGCATGAAGAACTGACTCTTTGGGACTAAGGAAACTGAGGAAAGCATTATTGAAGACACGTAACTGAATATTCAGCTTTCAGATCCCCAGAGGACTCCAGTACATGCTGTAAGGTGTTTTCTTGGATAGGGGTGCTTTCTCAAACTGTGATCTGAAGATAAATCTCCAGTACCTGTGCTAACTGAATAATTTGTTCAGCAGGAAACAAATGAGCATCCGATGTCCTGACACTAGTAATACATATTTAGGAATGGTTTTCATTTGCACATATCAGGCCTTACTCAAGAAAAAGTAGGCAGGGCAGCTAAGTTAGTTAACCATTTAAGCTAGATATAATAAATTTATATTTATTATATAAATGAAAGTTACTATTATGGGCATTCTTTGCTGAGGTGTTCTAGAGAAAAGCACCCTTTTAAGCCCTCACTGTAATTTTCTTGCCCTATTAATTTCCTGATGGATTTTAATATGGAGTTTCCTAAGTATTGGAGAAATTAGTGCACACAAAAGCAAGACATCTGTAGTGAGCTTCAAAAATGGGAATCTATAAAGTTCAGATTTCAAAATTTCAGATTTTTATGTCATTCATAGCCAATCTTTTTTACAGTAAAATGCCCCAAAATTTTTATTCCTAATCTTTCATACCACTTTTCTCCCAGCAGAGTACAACTGGCCTGATCTACCCTCTGGACAGCCACTAGCTGTCAGGAGACAATCTGTCAGGAGACAATCTGTCAGAAAAGAAGCAAGTTTAAGGGACTCACAGGAATGAGAATCACATGGTAAGAGAAGGTGTGAAATTCTTTTTTTTTTTGTCTGCTGAATACACATTTTGAATGTTTCCACTCTATGTCAGAAACACAGCTCTGTGATCTGATTATTTCTAGGATTTTGGGATTCTATAAAAATGAAGAGTTCTTTCATGCACTAGATTCTCAGGCATTTGAGAAGCATCACAAGAACATCGAGCTGGTCTTTCGGTTTTTGCTAGAAGCCATTTTTTATTATCAGCCCTGCAAAACAGCAGGCAAACAGTGTAGGCAGGTCATCCTCATATCCAGCTAGGTACCACCACTTTCTGAACAGATGGGTCCAAGGCCACAGTCCAGAAAAGCCTTGGGGAAGAGCAGCAAGTGGGACCAGTGGGACCTCTGAGCGCTTTGCTGGATCTCTGCCCTGTGCCTCCAAGAACTGGCAAATGAGGAAGAAGTGTGCACTGAACAGTGACACCAGTTGGAATCACATGAACCCTGCACCATCTTACAGGTGTGGAAACAGGGTTGGAAGGCTGGGCTTGGATCAACACGTGGATCTAGAGCTCAAATTTGCAAGAGTTGGTTTGCTGCCAGCGCCACATGCCCATGCTGGAGGCACCTGGCGACTGCAGACCAGTCTATGTCAGCATGTGCCACACTATCCAAAATACACAGATTCAAAGTTTCTCCAATAGTGCTGTATTCCAGCTAGAAAGGCTGCAAGCTTGACAACTTTGAAATGAGCTGTTACAAAAACCTGAAAAACTGAGTTAGGAAAGGAAACAACGTGAAATGTTTATGAATGAAATGAATTAAACGAATGTGCTGTAACATTTTCCCCACAAACCTGACGTGAGGGGTGGTTTTGTCAAAGTTTAGGTTGTGTCACATAGATTTAGCCTGCAAAAACCCAGAAGTATACTCAAAGTACCCCAGCAAAGGAAACAAAACATGTCATGCCAGTAGCAGTTGTGAGAGGTTCTTTTTTTTTTGCTCCCTGGTCTGTGCACTCCTATCTGTGGCACTGGCAAACCTGAGGCATGACACAGGCTGGAGCAAGGCATGTTCTCCTTATAAAATATTCATAAATAAAGTCCCTCCTGCAAAGTCTATTTCCCCAGTAGCCTGTTCAATGTAGCAGCTGGGTAAAGGGCTGTGGTTTATCTGCTTCAGGATTAAAATGTATCATCCCTACAGGGAGAATCACACTGAGCGACACTTTGCTAGGATCACAACAAGCGATTTGTTTCAACAGTTTCTGAAGAACCAGAAATTAAACTCTGTAGTTCATTTAGAAGAAAATCTAGTGCTTGTATAATCAGCTCATGGTTGCCTGTGACTGCAGGGAAAGTGGAAATGCAGCCTTCTTTCAACCCTTGGCCAAGGACAAGGGAATACTTTGGCTGTTGGTAAGAAGAGTAAACAACATTTGTTCCACAGTTATCTGTTGCTTGGTAACCAAAGCTCCCTGTACAGTTTTAACTCATCAATGAGTTCTGCAAATGAGGAGGCATAATGATGCTCTCTTCAAAGCCTGTCTGAAGCTTCATCCCCATGGCAACCACCAGACCCTGCTTGACAAATTGATCACCTGATTCTGTCTTCTTAAGAGGCTGCTTATTTTTTTTACAGCTGTGCACTCTCTGAGCAGCAGTGTTCACACACAGAAAGGCAGCTCTGTCCCCACCTTCAGTTTTACTGGCTCACATTAATGCAAATTAAATACAGATCCAGAACTGACAACAGGCTTGATAAAAAATCCCAAGGGAAGCTTCCTGATAGTATGAGAGCCTCAACAAATAGCTTTTTCCTTTGCATCAGTGAAAGGATCCCCTGAGTTCCCATCTGAGAGATCAGAGCTGTCCCTAGCTGATATCCAGAAAATCACTCTATCCTGTAATTCTGTCACTGTAATGACACCATTTCTTAAGACTGGAGTGTTTTGGATATGACATTTCTCGAAAGAGATAAGCAACAGGGCCAGAGTTTTCAGGTGTTTAAGTGGCACTCCTAAATCCATAGAGATGTAAAATTTTAGCCCTCCCTCTCCAAAATATCTGAAAATACTCATCAGCTTGATTTACTCAATGGCACTACTGAGCATCCAGCACTACTGGAAATTCAGTTCTGCCTTTATGTGCCCAAATCTAGATGAATTCATTAGTGCCAAGCTGGAAACCACAGCCTGAGCCACAAGCTGGACACAGTTGCACAGCTGTGCTTCTTGGTTAGTCTGTTCCTACTTTTTTGGGTCAGTAGTCTAAAGCCAGCTTTGCAGCAGGATGCAAAGGAGGCGTAATGAAGGCAATGGAGAGAGGTTTGCAGAAGTTCTTTGCTTGGGGGAAAGAAAATCTGGTCAGAAGGAAACCAGATAATATACCAGTTGCCTGAAGCTGAATCTAGCCTAGCAGGGGTGAACCTGAAGGTTATTTTTTGTGTCTTTAATGACCAGAAATCAACATCCTAGGAAAGACCAAAGAAATTATCCCAACAGGCCAGCTAGAGATTTCTCTGAAGAAAGCAGCATTGAGTAACAAGTGCTGCCATCTTTTTCATCACCCAGAACTGCAATTTCTTGAATTAAGAATTTGGTACAAACATCCAGCACCCTCAGCATGTCCAGACAAAAGTGGATTCAAGATGGATTTGTGTGATCTCCACCACTGAATCACAGAAGCCCAAGTTTCACCTGAAGGTCTTTGTACCTGGGATGTGCAGTACTTCTCTCCTGGGAGGTTTGGGAGGATACACTTCCATCCAAGGAGTTTCCAGGATGACATGCTGAAACAGAAGCCTTTGGAGGTACAGGATCTGGCTGTGCTGTCTCACAGACCACCTGCAGTCCCTTCAGATAGTTGTAAAAAAGAAAATAGGTATATAAACATATTTATCTTTCCCATGTGAGTTTTATAGCTGCAATTTGAGCTCAGACATGACCTTACTTACACCATAATACCATGGAAAAACATCAAGCCTGGGGCTTCTCAATACGAGGCATTGTACAGGCAAAGGATATACTGTACATTGTACAGGTCTCTCACCCAGGAGAATGATTTGGGATGGAAGGGACCTTAAAATCAAACTCCAACCCTCCTGCCATAAACAAGGTCAGGCTTCCATCCTGTAAGACAGGTTAAGGCCAAGGAGATCCAGATAGATACACCCCATACCCTTTGGTTCCACTGCAAACAAGGTTGGGAGCCTTAGCTGTGAAGAGCTGTGAATAACTGTGATTTCTGGAGATGGAATACTTTAGGGTGGTATATTATTTATCCCCCCCTCCCTCAGCACCTTATTCAAGTTTGTCAAATCTTAGTGTAGAATTTACCTCAGTACGTCCACTGTCCAGATTAGGGGATTCACAAGTCATGCTCTGATTATTGGTGGGAGAACTTCTCTTGGCTGAGAAAAGAAGTCAAAGCAGGACATTTCAGGAAATGCCTCCTACACTATAATGTACCTGTTATAAAGTATTATAATAAAAGAATAATCCACAAAACAAAACCAGCATCTATCTGCTGCAAGGTTCCTAGGCATTAGTCACAGCCATAAAAAGAAAACAGGACTGGGTTAATTTTTTTCAGTTCTTTCCATTGTCAACAGCACTGTCTACTGAAAATCTGTATTTCTTTAAAATTAAATTTGAATATAAATTTCATCCTAAATCCATTCACTATCAATTGTGCTTTCCTGTGCAGAGTAGTGCCTTTTACTTTGGAGCTCTTCATCCTATCTGTACATATTTTCAGGTGCTTTTCTAGGTTAGATCACTCAAAGTGTATCGTGATTTCCAACTGGCCAAACGCCTTCAGAACAGGAAATACATGGATGTCACACAGAAAGTTTGATCTGTAATACTGTAGAACACCAAGGGTATCACACAGACTAGGATGACAAGTCTTGAAAACCTGTTGAAATATCCTGTGCAAATGTGACTTTGAATCAGACTGACTGCAAAACAAATATTGCAAAGCAGCTTCATTAGATTTTTTATTCGTTGTTTGAATGAAAACTTAAATAGATTTTACTTTCTTTTTTCCCAGTTTGAGAAAATGCTAAGATAGCAGCATCTCCCTAGACATAAAAGACCTTATTCCAGTTAGTATTTCTGTCCTGCTGAAATACTTCCTCGCTGTTGTGAGATACTGTCTTCACCCTTCTTAGGAACTAAGGAAGATAAGGCTAACAGAAATTATATGAGGCTGACAGAAATGATAACTCTACTGAAAAGTTATTAATTTCCTATTTGTGCTGGTTCTCCCATCTCCTATTTAATTATTGTGCAAATGTCAGTTGACTCTCAGGGGAAACAACCTTAAACTACTCTAAAGTTTGACTAGTTCCTGCAGGACCAACATATTTCTTCATGTACGAGGGCTACAGAACGTAAGGGCAGCATCAGGCAGACAAAGGTGAAGGTTCCCCCAGATCTCAGGATCTACATTACCACAGCAAAGTCACAGACCTGTAATGATGTTCCTGATGGGTTTTACAAGAGCATTGAAGGCAGAAACTTCAGGCTGCCTGTGTTCCCACATTGGCTGCCAAATAACAAGGCCACTAGCCAACCGGAATGTCAGGTCAGACTCCTTCAAAAGAAAAAAACAATGTTGTTTCCAGTCCACCAAACATTTCTCTGGTACACAGATCTTACAAGAAATAAGTGATACCATGTGCAGTTGTCCAGTCAGTACATGCTAACTCAAGGGCTACTGACAATACTCAACAGGCTCTATACGTGTCAACTATGGCTAGTAAAACATCACAGGGAAATTTCAGTCCAAAAATATCCAGAGATTTTTTTCAAATGAAATTTCTATTCTAGTCAATGAACTCTATTTTTTTTCCAGGACATTGAGCTGTAATAGAAAAGGCCATTCCTGTCACATAGTATCTCTTTTTCTTATACATAACCACTTTATGTTTAGCATTCAAGCTCAACTTTAGGATTTACACTCTAAGACTTGAACTTCTTCCCCAAAAGAATAAGAACACTAAATATTAAAGCATTACTGAGAAACTGAGGAAACATTTAACAGATTACTATGAAGCAGTAGTATACATCACTGTTATCATCAGCCTTGTTAGTACCTCAACTCTGTCAATACACAGAGACACTGGTACTACTTGCACTTGTGCTATTGCTGTTTTACATATACAATCAGCTGAAATCACATAAATTAGTACATTAAATTAATTATAAAATAATTATTAATAATTAATGAATCATATAAATTAGTGTACAAGTAAACCTTTGCAGTATCAAGGTCCATTTACTTGACCAAATGTCAGACCTACATTAAGAGACATTGATGTTCCCATATAGCAAACAAACATGGTAACAGCAGTTTTTGGTGATGTATATATAACATATCATATATTATATATTATATATTATTAGTGTTGTTATAATATATAACAACACCCTCCTATTGAGAAATCCCCAGGTGCCTTGGCAGCTGGAATGGATGATGGAGACAGAGCTAAAGGAATGGCAGGAACCGACTGCTTGTCAGCTCTGCAGCCCTTCTATTCCCCACCCTCTGTTAGTGCTCTCTCATCATTATCAACTCACAAGCTTGGCTTAAACTAAGCTTGCTTTTAATTACTGATTTTGCTAATAGCAGCTTGCAAGGCTTTTAGACCTGGTAGCAGCGACGTTGTGTTTTCGCGTTGCACTGCTCGCTTGTGGTGACGTGCTAACACTCCTGCCTACAGTTATGCACTTAAAGAATTACATGCATCCCTCAAAGCCTGATTTAAATACAATTTTCTCAAGACACAAATCCTCCCAGCAGGTGGGAATTCAATAATTTAGGCCTGTCTATGCAAACATGTGTCATCTTCCTTGAGCCCATGGATTATTTTGGCTATCTGATCAGGTAGTAGTCTTCCCCTGAGACTTACAAGACATTGAGAGGACAAAGCTCACTTAGTGAACCATTCACATGCCTCATTTATCTCCTTTCCTGCACTACATTTTGATGACAGAAATGTGCATGTTTTAATTGGCTTTTCAATGTTCATCACCACGGTACTCCAGAGATCTCAGAGATTATCAAGGTAAACTTGAGATACTGCTTTAACCTCATCTTGAAAACAACATACCAGAAAGATTAACATAAAAGATTGGAACTCCAATCTTTAATAGCCAAGGTCTACCCCCAGTTTATTCAAATGGCAGCCTGCATTTTTCTGTGTAGCACTGGGAAGAATTCAGTATTTCTTCTTGTCCTGTCCCAGTAATCTACAGAGAACTAGTAAGCAAGTATAAAAAATTTGGGCTAAATAAATTAAACACTACTGTACAGGGACTCAGTAGCAGAAGTAGAGAAAGAATCTGGTTCTCCAGTCTTGCTTTTACCTACCTTAATCAAAAGATTATTCTTTATCTCCTGTTCCTTCCTACCTTCTTCAATTGTTGCAGCATAGAAGGCAGGATTAGAACAGATAGCCCCATCACTCCATGACTTTATAGTCCTTTATTCAAGGACCTGCTCTTTTTTGAGGCTTAGATGGAAACATAAGGGCTAAATGGCAGCCTCCCAGAGGCAGGAGTCAGAGCATGAGGAATATGCCTTTTCATCACATCACTCTGCAAAGCTGATGCACTCAGCATAAAATTAACAGAGGAACCCCAGTAGACAGGAGGCCTGCAGCCTGCTTCACAACAAAGGAATGCTCCATTGCCTTTGCCACTGCCATGTTTAAAACACCATCCTGCTAATTAGCATCCAAGATGATTAGTAATGACAACAACAAATCCCAGTGGCAGCCCCGTGGTGGAATCCCTGAAAATCTAGCAAGGCTTTTCTGAGCAGGGTTAATAATCAGTGGAGCAAGTTAAAGCTCATAATCCTTTCTGCAGTTTTCAGGATCCCAGAGACTTCACAGGGGCCACAGATCTATGCCATTCCCAAAGGCTAAAAATGGCTCACTTTGTATTTTTTTGTCTTTGTGCCTGCTGGATGCTGTGTGGCGATTGTTCACATCACTGGGAGGATTTCTTCCCAGTGGCAGCAGCATTCTGCCAGCTTGGTAAAATATTTCCAGCAGTACCCCAGTGTGCACTGTAAGCTGAATTAAATTACAGTCACAAAGGCAGAATCATTCCTTTCCTGCTCAGAACTGTCTCCACACAAGAACCCCACCGGTGCACCACTTACCCTAATCCTGTGGACGAGGGGAGCGAAGAGGAACACAAATAGCTCTACTGTGGCCATGGAATTCTGGAAGAACTTCCTTCTGTTATTCTCCTCCTCATCAGCCATGGCGCTGGGCCGGGGATGTCCTGGTGATCCTTGGTTTTCAGCCTGGTGGATAAAGGCACTACTGCTCCCTCCCCAGCTAGAGCCTCTGTCTCCTCCAAGTCTGTCATTGCTGCAGTCCTGAGGAGCCTCCAGCAGCATCCAGTGAAGGGTGTGAAGGAGCTTTGTTTCAGCTACTCCAAGCTTATCCTGATGTCCTGCATGGAACAACACATCACAGCATCTCACAGGGTTTCCATCAATGTTACTGTTGAGATTGTTTCAGAGTTGCACTGGAGGCTGGGCACACATCTCCCACATAAGCATTTAAAAATTAAAATTCTACCATTTTAAAGCACCAGCATTCTGTCTCTTTCCATTTGAAACCCCCTATATCAGAAGCCTCCATTTATATCCCAGCATTTGGAGTTCAGTCTCTGCAGTGTCAGCTGCAGGGCATGGACAGCAGCATGGACACAGAGTGGTCCCAAAAGGAACTAACTCAACAGTCTTGTCTGTTTGACTTTGTTGAACAGGAGAAAATGCCAGTGAGCACTGCAAGGTGCTCAAGCTCTCTTCCTAATGTTCCCTACTGGCAGGTCTCAGGAAGCAAATTCCTGCTGAAATCACCGCTGCAATCGGTGCAAAAGTAAATAAAGTAAGTTGGATTTGGATCTGCCTCTCTATTGTCTGATTGACTTTCTGCTGACAGTCACATGCATTGGTCGAAATAAAAAGAAAAAACAGGAAGAGAAAACCCCAAAAACTGAAGTTATTAAAAGTACCTGCTGCAACTGACCACTGCAGCATGCCTTGTAAGAAATACATATTCCTTCAAGGAATCCATGCCTGCTGGCTACTAAAGTTCTATTACAGCTGGGAAATAACTAGCAAAAAATGTTATTGAACTACTCTGACTCCTTAGCCCATCAGACCACTAACTTCACTGGGGAAGATTTCACAGGTCACCCTTCTATAAATGAGAAGGACAATCATCAAGCAAGGCAAGCCCCAGAAGAAAGTAATTAGGATTTTAAGGATTTAGAATTTGTTGTCACCCTGAGCAGCAATCTGTCATATTTTAACTGATAGCTTCAATAATGGAAAACAACCTCAGATGAGCACTAACCTAGCTTATTCCTGTTGGAGAGCAGTGTTGCAGTGCAGTGCAGCACATGAGGGAGCGCAGCTTGGACAAGTTCCCAGCGAGAAATGCTCTGGATGGCTTCAGAGAGAGCTGGAGAAAGGCCATGAAGCTTGTTTTCTACCAAAACTCTTTCAAAAGACTAAAAGTAAAAAGAAAAAAGGCATGGTGTCTATTTCTGCGCATTCCTTCCAGTACATGAACATCCTCTTTTTAAAACCTCTAAGCTCTAATTGTATAAATGAAGCAAATTTTATAATATTTGTCCTGAAAAATAGAGACTGTAGCTAAAGCCCACCAGACATATGGACATACTTAAATAAGAAGTGAATGAACCACACAATGTATTTTCTGCAATATAAGAGAATTGAAGCAAATATCATGTGTGTATTACTAAGTGCTGACACCAAGCCAGACTTGCAGCTGTGCTGGATAAAGCCAGTAATCCTGACTTACAGTTGTGCTGGGCATCCCAGTTATCCTGTTAGAAGTCACAGGAGCTAGGAAAGCCTGTATTTGTGGAGCTGAGCACTGGATATTCCTAAATACACATGGTCTTTCAGTTTAGTGTAACATAAAGGGCAAACCACTAAAGGTATATGGGCCTTAGGAAATGTTTTCACACCCTGTCACAAAAATTATCAGTGTACAAAATTTTTTGTCAAGCTATGACGTAATGGTTGTGTGAACACTTACAGAGCTGATGGCCGCAGCAAGTTCATTATTTCCACCTGAAGCAACACAAAATAAGGCTATCTGCTGCTGGAATCCCAGCACAGAGGCACAGAAACACATATTTATCCATTAGAGAAGACTGTGCCAGCAGACTGAACCCTGAAATAATTACAATAACCATCAGAGATGCCAGCAAATATCAGTGTGCAGGTCACACTGCCAGCCTGCTAGAAACACCAGGCTGCAATCTGAAAATGTAATACATTTTCCTGATGGACCAATGGCTGAAATTGGAAGGCATTTGCTGTAATACATGGAAAAGACACTGGCTTCCTGAGGGTTAGTCAGAATTAATGTGCCATGGATCATGTTGTCAGCAACGTGTGTTTCTTAGCACCAGGAATGGATAAGCTGTGTACCAGGGAAGGGATGCTTCAAGTCACCCTTATGGGGATCTGCTGGGGGCCACAGCACCTGAAAGGAAAACAGCCTCCTGCCACTCCATCCTATCAGTTCAGGAATTGGGGGCAAAATGAAGGGATACTAATGCTTTGAAGGCCTGGACAGGACAGGGAGCAGAGCACCCATGATAAAGCCTGACTATTCTGTCCCAGTCAGGAATCACAGTAGGACAGCGAGTGCATTACTATAAAAACAACAGAGGTTTAGAATAAGTATCCCAGTCAAGGTATTATTACATAACAAAAGGGGGAAAGAAGAAAAGTATCCCCAGAAACAGAACAAGAGGTACATTGTTACAAACACCACAAAGTTTGAAAGAGGCTCTGAAAAAGAAGAGGTTTTACTTATTTTTATAAAAAGAGGACAGGGAGCACTCCTTAGTCATTGCTCCAACCACACACTATTTCCAGTCATCCATAAGCTCTGGGGCTCACTGAATCCTTCATTCAACCAAGCCAAGCCTCTACACAGAGCAAGAGGAAGGTCAGCACAGAGGTAAGCAGCTCCTGCCCATGTTAGGGAGCTGGATTAGCTCTCTGAAAGGCCTGCCAAACACCAGTGCTGACCAAGGCTTTTTGAGCTGAATGATCTCACCTCCAGCACAAAAGCCAAACCACAAGTTCACACTTAGTAGAGTTGACAAAGTTATTAATTTTGCAGGGCAAGGGGAGATAAAAAACCCACTGGGAACACCAACCCTGTTCTGTGAAGTGTGACAGAAGTCACACTTTCTATTCAAGGTCTCATTCCTGGGTACTTCAATGGCATCAGGTAGAAAGTTCCCCAGCAATTGCCTTCTGTAAGCTGTGAGCCACAGTCTGCATGCTTCAGAAAATCAAGAGGCAGCTAAGGAGTTTGCAATTATGTCTTTAGATTAGGCTTGTATTTATCACAACATTTTGGGCTGCTGAGCCCTTGTGAAGATTTCCCTATGTGGCTAGCCACCAGATTCTTCTGTTCTTTCCAGGCCTGAGCAGAAAGCTAAACATTTCTGTACTACAATCAAAGACAGCGATTCTGGGATAGCTCATGTGATCACAAGCATCTGAGACAGAAATACCATATGTTGCCAGAAAAATTCAAACACAAAAGCTGCTGTATGGAGAGCACTGAATGTCCATGGCTGCTACAGGCACTGCCCTGCACAAAACTGCTCCTGTGGCTGCACTGCCAGCACACCAACTAATTGGCACTAAGCCCCACACTGAAAACTGTCACAAGCAACAGGAACATGCAGTTCTTTGGACAAGAGCTCCTGTGGAATTTGCCTGGAGCTCTCCATAAAGGTGTAGCTTCTGGCTATACCAGATGCTCAAGATGCTCAAGGCCCTGTGTTGCTGCTGGAGAGCCTCCTTTTTGGTGTGCTGTGGCTTTACTCTTTCAGGACCTGCTACAAGGAATATATAGACACTGGGGCAGAAGACCTAATGTTAACCCCACACATGCTGAGAGGAGCTCCATGCTTAAATAAGAAGGCTGAATGAGAATGTCTGAATGAGCTCCCTGTGAGTGGGTCAGGAGACAGACACTGCCATGCCATGGGTACATCTGGAGCCCCAGCCTCAGGGCTCAGGGCTGCAGCCTGGCTAGGAAAACAACTACCTGCTTCTAGCAGGCTTGTGCCCACACACCACACACACCAAAGGCAGATAAAGAACATCTGCCAAGGGGACAGTGAGGGAAGTGAGTGCCTTGGCTGGAGAAGCAGTCCCTTTCAGCAGTGCTGTGTGTGTGTTCAGCTCCCTCAGGACCACTTACACAAGCATTTTTCCTTTTAGCCTAGCAGTGACAGATGTTTTCACAGGGAGTGGTGGCCAGCCTTGTCTGGCTGCCTTCCCACTGCTGCTGTTCTTTTACCTTCATCTCCACCAAGAACCAAAGGTGCTGCCAAATACCTTGTGACCAGGATCAGCCTGTGTGTCACTGGCTGCTCTGTCCCACACTTCTCTAGGCATCTGGAGCATTCCAAAGCTCAGGCTCTCTGTTCCCATTGCAGCAGCATTCTGGCTGGGCTTTGCCATGGTTTCCTAAACAGCTTTGCTCGAGCTGCATGACCTTGCCCTGCTCTAAGCCCAGGGAAGCTGTACCTGCAGTGAATTGCATAAGGCAGGAGGAGGTCAGCCAGGGGTTGGCAGAGGGTGCCCAGAGCTTGCCAGGGGTTCCCAGAGGTTACCTGGGATGCTCAGCACCTCCTGTAAGATCCTCCCAGGAGTGCCAGGGAGTGTCCCTACAGGACACCCCTACAGGACACCCCTACAGGACACCCCTACAGGACACCCCTACAGGATACCCCTACAGGACACCCCTACAGGATACCCCTACAGGACACCCCTACAGGATACCCCTACAGGACACCCCTACAGGACACCCCTACAGGACACCCCTACAGGACACCCCTACAGGACACCCCTACAGGATACCCCTACAGGACACCCCTACAGGACACCCCTACAGGATTGCCCTGTGCTTAGCCCAGGGCAGGTACAGAAGGGCCATGGCAGAAACAGAGAAATGGTTGGTGCTTCTTGAATTTGTGTCCTTGCAGGGGGCCTTACTGCCCTGTCCTTCCAAAGCTCAGTCTGCACCCCAGAGGAAAGCTGAGACTACTGCTGAAGTCACTTCAGACTGACTGGAAAGAGCTTGAAGTGCAGGCAGCAGGTTTTCTCACTCTGGGGCAGGTCCACTGAGCAAGGAAGAGTTCCTGGAAAGATCTGGGAACCGAGGAGTTCATAGCACAAGGGGTGCCAAGACTCCATTGTCTACTAAACAGAGCAACAGTATAAATATTCACCAGTAGTGAAACACAGATGCCAAACACTTTACTCACAGAAATTCACTTTTCTGCAACCGCGCCCACTGGCTGGATAAAATAAAGGTGGCCTCTTTCTGAACTTTGTTCCACAGCTATACTTTCATTATCCATAATAACAAAACATGTAATTATATTTTCAAAAACAAGCAAAGGGAAAAAGGGAACTAAACCAAAACCGAAAAACAAAATATAAAACAAATAAAACAAAAAACAAACAAACAAAAAACTCCACAAAAACAAAAACAAACAAAAACAAACCCCAAAAAAAACCCCAAAAAACCCAACCAAAACCAAAACCAAACTAAAGGAAATAAAGCCACAACCAAACAGAAAAGAGGGAAACTTTGAATTTGTAGGATCCTTCAGAAAACATTGGAGTTCTTCCATGGCCAATGCAAACCAGAGCAGGAGAATTTAAGCATATCTTCAAGTTCCTTACCATCACCCAAAAAATTAGGTTTGTACAGCTCTCACATGCTTTCTTGTGAGGCCATTTACAGCTTTGCCTCATTAGGAATGGCCTCATGTCAGGGTAGGACAACTTCAGAATGGGGAGGAGGAAGAACAACAAATCCATACAGAGGCACAAACATATTTAGATGTTGTAAGACAATGTATGGGGGAGGGAATTTATCTTCAGCTTACAGGCCAATTGAAATAAGTGTGATGGCTCAGGTAAAGAGAGAAATGCAATGAAAGGGACAGGGTTTTTTTTCCACAAGTATTGTGGTATAAAACAAAGCTCAAAGAAGCAGTGCAATATGCTCTTGCAGACCAGATGCTGCACTTATTGAACCTCAGGCTCCAGCATCTACTTCCTCCATGCAAAATATGCAGCAAATTCTACTGCAGCAAGGTTAGAGCCAGGAATGATAATAGAATACTGCACAATGTTGTGTCATACACATTTCCAGACAGGTAACAGCCTGTAGACATGCCCACAATTCTGACTAGAGAATTACAAAATCATGCAACAGGTGCATTGTATTTTTAGGCACACTAGTCAATAGAGGGGTGTTGGTCAGCAGCAGGTTTCAGAAGACAGGTCAGGAACCTGTCAGGTTCCAGAAACCCTGTCTCACCCAGGCACACAGCACTCTGCTGCCCCACTGGATAATGTGGAATGTGTTGCTGTGGGCAGACATTCCTGCCCAGTAGGTAGAGGAAATGGATGAAGAAGAGGGCAGAAAATGTGTCAGTTCAGGCTATAACTCAAAAATTCCTCAAAAATAAGCTCCACCTTTCAAAATTTTCCACCATAATTTAATGATTATGTTAAGAACTGGAGAAGAATCAAGTTCCTCATCCAACAAGTGGAAATTTATTGGATCTTTATAAAATGTCTTTTTTCAGAGGTCCCTTTCTCTTAGCTGAGGCATGGGATTTATGTTGTCTCACAGTTTAGGGGGTTTTGGGGTGTAGCTTGTTTGTTTTGTAGTAAATTCTGGTATGTGCTCACAAAAGAAAAGTGCTTTAGAATTGGCCTCAGGGACCTGATGCCAGCAGCAGAGCAGGAAGCAAAGGAAGTTTCAGGCAGGAAGGTACATCACAGAGAAGGCACAGAGAAGGAAGCTCTGTCCCTTTACCCAACAGTGACAGCTGTGAGCCCACAGATGAAGCCACAGCCCCAGATTAGAGGTGCTCCAAGGCATGGCTCCTGCCTGGTAAAGGACATAAGACAGCAAACTCCATTCTCCAGCCTCTCAACAACCAGTAGGCATGAACCAGTGATGATGCTTTTTGTTGCATACGCTAGAATTAAACATTTTACTCACCAAAACACTAAGCCAGCACTCCTCTATCTCTATTTGGTATCTAGCAAAAACTCTGAAAAATTTATGGATTTCTTAGAAGAAAATGACTCAGCAACAGATAATGCTTCTCCAGCCTAATGCCTTGTGAGAAGGAAGTCAGAAAATTGCTGCAGAGTGACCTAAGAACTTTAAACTATTAAGATACACGTCCAGACCAAATTTTTCCACTCTGTCAGGTTTGGCTGCAGCTGACTAATGTACTTTAAGTAATCCAAAGACCAGCAACCATTCAAAGAATTCTGAAATTCTCTAGATACCCATCTTATTTGAACTTGCTTCATGTCTTCCCTTCTTCTCCCCTTTTGGCAGTAACTTGAGACTTTATTTGAAGTACATTTAGAAATAAGAGTTATTTGTATCTGCATGACAGCCCCTCCTTAATCATTCTGATAAGATATGCTCCCTCTAATTTCCAGCAGAAGTGTTTCCCATGTTGCACAGGGGTAAAAGAATTGTTCAAAGCCTGTTTGCATTGCTTAGATTTTCCATGTTATAAGCTTGAAAAACCTTCAGCAATCATGAACTGAAATGACATCCATCTCATGCAAAAGCACACCCACATAGGATGAACTGCAAGGTTACACCCAGACTGTCAAAGCTCAGTTTGTCTACGTCATCATTTAATTACTACAGTGTTACTAATTAATTACTTATTACTAATACCCAAATAAATTCTTTTTCTGTTGTGTCTAAAGATGGGCACGATATGAAAATTCTCTGTACTGGAACAATTTCAAATTCTTCATGTGATAAAAGTACAAAAATGAAGCAGAATGGACTCAATCCACTTCTGGTGTAAACTGAGAATCTTGCTGACCACTGTAGTCAGATTGATTTGCATGAAAAATTGGTTATTTACAAGCTTTGAAAAAGAGACACGTGTACATACCACACAGGAAGCTTCATACTGTTTCCCCAGTTTAGGTCTTAAAAATGCACTGAAAGAAAGGAGAAGAATCATTAAAGACCCAGTACATCAATGTGTATTTTTCTTAGTTATTTTTAGGATTCTTCTCATGTCAGAAAGTTGTCAAAAGGCTGAGAAACTCAGTGTAAAGGAAGACATAAGCCAAAACTATGCTCAGATACCTGTTGATGACGTCTGATAAATGCTGTTATCTTTTCCAGAAGTAAAAGTGCCCACCCTGATATGTCAAGAGGTATTTAATTCAGTCCACAAGTTCCCAGGGATAAAATCTTCCATCAGACAATTTTCAGCCATTTTACCTCAGTGAAAGTATTTTCAACATATTCTGTTTAAAATTTGTAAAATATTACTAAACTTTGCCTTGCCTCTATCCTAAGACAGAAATCAGATTGCCAGCTCTGTATTAAATATTTTTTTCTGCACTGCTGCTGATGTGGAAGGCTTGTGGTGAAGTGCAGGCCTGTGTGCTGTATGTAGAGAACATCCACCCTCTATCATTCTCCTCCAGAAGGAGATCAGAGTAAATATTAAAAAAAAATAATCAGGTCACCTTATTGCAGGGTGGGTTTTTTTTTTCCTATTTTATTTTGAAGGACACTGACAGTGGCATAAGGAGATTTTGTGACTGAGGCCTTAAATTAGAGCTTCAACCTTCAAATCTTCCAACCTCCCCCACTGCCCCCACAATGTTTTCAATTTAGAATCCTGCCAGGACAGGAGGCTGTCGGGATTCACAAGGAACATAAAGCGCCAGCCATACATTCAGCTGGTCCCTCGCACATCTCCAACCCCTCACTCTCCACTGCTGTGAAATAAGGTGAGGCTTTGACGTATCTGTTTGCCTGCCGGCCTCCCAAAGCATCGATTACACTTCCAGGAGGGCTGCAAACACAGACAGAAGCAAAGCTGCAGGTCTGGTGCAGCACTGATGATGCTGCTCCTGGTACCAGAGCTCCGTGAGTTCTCTTAAAGGATGGGGGTTGGGGCAGGGGGGGATGGACGGGATGGGAAACACGGGACAGGGAGCAAGGGAAAGGCACACGGAGAAACAGAGACATGGATGGTTTAAAGTCAAACCAAGAAGCTGCCTGGGACTGCCACTAGGTTAAGCTGCCTTGAGACCTCCTCCCTCACCCGATGCACACAAATTGCTCGATGCTGAGTACAAAACCCGGTGTTTTTTTTCATGCCTTCACGTTGCAGCTGCAGTGATAACTGCGTCCTCCCTGGCACCGGGCAGCAGCAGCTGGCCCGCACCCCCCTCCATCCTTCCACTGCCCTGTTGCAGCCGTATCCCAGGTACCCCGCTCTTACCTGGTTTGCCTCCATAGGAAGGTCTGGATGGGCAGAGGGATGCCACGGCCACTCTCCTGCTCCTGGCCCTCTGAGCTTTTCCTTTTCACCATGATGCCGCTGGCAGCTGCTGCAGCCTCAGCAGACGCCCCGCTCGGGATCTCCCATGGCCGCCTCTGGCTCTCCGCAACTCTTTACCCCCTCCCCTCCATTCCCCGCCGCCCGCCCCCTCTCTCAACTCCGCTGGTGCAAAATGGCTGCAGAAGGCAGGGAGGAAATTAGGGGGGAGCGAAGATGTCCGCGTCCTTCAGCTTCCTCCGTGCCTTCAGCACCTCCCTCGGCGGACAGCTCCCGCTGCCCGGCGCGGGGGCGGCGGCGGCACCGCCCGCCAAACTTCCCGCACCTCCACAGCGGCGACAACAACAGCCACAACAGCGACAACAACAGCCACAACAGCGACAACAACAGCCACAACAGCGACAACAACAGCCACAACAACAGCGACAGCGAGCCCCGCAGCAACAGGGCTGCGGCCGCCCCTCCCCGCGGCCACCAGCGCAAAGTTGGGAAGCCTCGGCGGTCCGCAGAGAGCAGAGCATCATCCCAGAGCATCATCCCCGAGCATCATCCCCGAGCATCATCCCAGAGCATCATCCCCGAGCATCATCCCAGAGCATCATCCCAGAGCATCATCCCCGAGCATCATCCCCGAGCATCATCCCAGAGCATCATCCCAGAGCATCATCCCCGAGCATCATCCCAGAGCATCATCCCAGAGCCCGCCGGAGAGCGGCTGCATCCCTCCACCCTCGTCCCTCCCTGCCTCCTTCCCACACGGGGAGAGAAGGGAAGCAAGGCAGAAAGCCTCTCTGAAAGTGAAGGTTGGTGTTGAGAGCAGAGGAACTTTGGGGGAGTTGTTCACGGATTTTTCTTAGGCAGAAAAGCCGAGGCAGAGGTGGAGAGGATGGGGAGCACCAAAGCAAATTTACTGGTGTTTCCAATTAGGCACCAGACTAATTCGATTAATACAAGCTTATGTTTGAGTCAGGTTTGCTGGAAATACTTCTCAGGCACTGTTAGATTAGCTCTCCTTCTCTACCTAAGGGTATCAGAGGACAGTATACTACAACAAATAATTAATAGAATAAAATGAAAGACCTATGCAAGTTCATCCCAAAGAGTTTCCACAGGAAAAAAAAATAAATAAAAGTGACATTCCATTGCTTATATGAAAATATTGAAAATTTAGAGATGCTCCAACGAACCAAGGCCATAATTCTTCCTGTCTTTCAATCTCCCTACTAAATGTTAGGCACCTAAAGATTCACCAAGGTCATTCCTTCCGGTAGAGGAGCAGAACACATGAACATGAACACTATTTACTTCCTTAGGGGTACTTTAAGGAGAGGTTTGCTGAAAAATCCAGTGCTGCTACTTAGGTAATTTGAATTTACTCCCACTTGAGATAATGTGTTTTTCTGGTCTGTCTTGCATGGAGTTTCTGGTGCCCAAGACAATACTTGATTTCCAGTCTTGATCTCCTGTCATGGAGAACAGGACCTCATGTGATCCACATTTTGCTAAAATCTCCTTCTTAAACAAAAGAAATATTAAGACAAGTAATTAGAAAGTAATCTTTTAAATAAAAAAAAAAAAAAAAAGGTTTGCAACCAAAATGGTGTTCTAAATTTTAAAACTTTTTTAAATCAAAATCACTAATCTACCTGAGTACAGAAATGTTGAACCAGTTGGCTTTGTTCATATTGTCTGGCTGGGTTCTTTGACAGCAGCATCTTGACAGAAGTATGGCCTTTTATTAATAGAACTACCTTGCTCAGGCAGGAAAGCTTTTAATTACCATGTTCTTTCCTTCCATTATGTGTAATTGGACATGGACAAAATTATCTTGATTTCTTAAATCTTGTAAGAATACAGAGAGAAGGTAGTTAAAACTGTTGACTTCTAAATGCAAGGTCCACATCCCTTCAATTAATCCAGGACTTTTGTCTTCTTGTTTGGACAGTTCAGAAAGCAAATTTCAGCATTAATTTCTTCTAGAATGCCTCTTAATAGTCAGTACTAAAGCACTATGCAGTAGGAATAATGAACTTATTTTTTAATAATTGGGTTTTTTTCAGGTCCTGTCATGTGCTATGAAATTATTGACTAAAGCTGATACTCAGCAACAAATCTGAAGTCCAATTTTTTTGAGTTTTAGTTATTGTCAAGCAGGCAAATCACATTCTTCCAAGCAAAGTATGAGGACAGAAAAGTTTTAATGCTATTCGTAATTAAGGAGAATAAGTGAGCTGAGCTGTTGAGGCCTGAAAAAGTGCAAGGTCAGTGTCTTCCTGATGGGTGTTGACAACAGCACTAACTAGGACTCAGCTTTCCCACAGGTAGAAGGTTAGCAGGCCAGGGGTGGTTTATCTGAATGTTGTTTTAAGTGTTGTGTAGTCTCACTCTTAAAATTAGTGCCATTTTAGTCAGTGATAATATTTACCTACCTTGAGTTTAAGACAATTGCATTCTCTTAGTAACTGGTAGGCACAGTTCAGATGTGTTTGGTTTGTGTTTTGTTTGATTTTAAAAGGGTATCTCTCTTTTTTCCTGCTTTCAAGAAGCAGCCACAATAGTTTCCAGTTCATCTCTCTAGGCCTAAGCTTATTATTCTTATTGTTCCCATGCTTTGCTATGCAACAGGAAACCCAAGACCAAAAGAGAGCACTGCAGCTTGCTCCAGACTACAGCCAAAATTTCCTAATGATTCTTCTGGTTGACAGAGACACTAAAGGGCACTTGATGTGGTCAGCTTCCTAATAAAAAGAAAGGGATGAAAGTGTGAACACAAAACTCCACCACAAAAAAACCCCCCAACCAAACCAAACAAATGTTATTGGAAAACAATGGCATTCATCAGTTTCAAACCTA
Source organism: Pseudopodoces humilis (assembly GCF_049639895.1). Lineage (NCBI taxonomy): Eukaryota > Metazoa > Chordata > Aves > Passeriformes > Paridae > Pseudopodoces > Pseudopodoces humilis. The sequence goes on along the minus strand of NC_142207.1, from coordinate 33,251,435 downwards.
CACAGGTAAACATCATTGCTGCCCTGAGTAGAGGCTGTCCTAGAGAGCAGAGAAGATCACTAGCAGGACTTCATGAGCCTCCAAAGGGGAATCCAGATGGCCTCTTTACAGTCTGAAGAAGAGCAGGAGTGGAGCACACATGGGGCAACTGCACATTACTGTCAGTGTTCACTATCGCTCAGAAAGCAGGAGGACAACACACCAGTACCTCACCTGGCTTTCTGTTACATCCTTGAAGACTCTTTAGAGGAAACTAATAGCTTTGAAGTTCAGGATTATTTTCCTTGCTCTTTCTTTGTGCATAGCCAGTGCCTTGCCCTGTCACAAGCCATTAGCAAGTGGAGGTCACACAGCCCAGCACTGAGAGGAAACTGAATCACTACTTGGAATTTTGTTCATGATTACTTTGTAGTAACTGAAAATATAACTGCAGATTGCAGTTCTAGTCAAGCTTGCCATTTGAGTGCAGCATATTGCTCTCCAATTGCAGCCAGTCACAAAAGACACATAAATCCCTTTGTTTGTACAAAGGTTTGAAGTCACAGAACTTCTGATGCAAAACAAATCAGAGAGTGAAGAAAACATTATCAACAGCTGGCTCTGTCACAAGAACTGCAGGCATGAATATGTAGATCTCAAATCCAGCCAGGCCATGACCAGCACTAAACCCAGGAGGTGGCAAAGGTGGTTTACATTTTTTGACAGTGGTTAGAGACAAGTTTTGTTCTTGCTTTGCTTTGGAGACCATGCCCACCACCACAAATGGCACATAAAGCTGAAGCAATCTGTGTCTCTGTAGGTAAAATGAATTGCATGTGTAAGAGAAGAAGAAATTTTACAGCCTGGAAGATTTTATTTATCTCTATATTGAGTTTCTGCTGGCAGCAGTGGCTTTCAGATTTGCAGTCAGCATTTGACCACACCTAAATAAATAATAATAATAATAGGTGCTACAAAGGGAAAGTCCTGCAAATCAAATGCCTTCCTCAAAAAGAGGAAACAAGTAGACTCTTCAGAGAGGCCATTACAATAGGACAACAGCAAAGTGTCCTGAAAATTCACCTGTGCTCTGTTCTCTAGGCTACACTGGCATCCTGGGCTGACACAGAAGCAGGGGTTGGTCTGCCTGCAAAAAGATCAAGAGCACTGCAAAAAGTCACTGCTGTCAGAAAGCAGGTGAGGGAAGAGTGGAGAAAGCTCTGCACTACTCCAACAATTCCTAGCCCTTGCAACTGCTTAGTCACAGAAGATGCCCGTGACACTATCTTCCCATTTCCTACCTTACTGCAGAGAGGAGGAGTCTGACATGCCTCCAGATCATGATTCTGCTTGATCACTGCTTTATTCAGCAGACAGTTATGTTTACAACCCATCACAGCAGGATTTAGTTTTGATCCAGAAACAATCAAGGCTGGCAGCATAGCACAGAGTGGGGACACGGAGCAGAACCTGAGCATGAAGCCCCCACTTTATACAGGAGTGCTCAGAGCAGGGAACTGCTCAAACCTCACTGCCTTGCACTTGTTTCCATGGTTATGTTCTCCAAGTTCCCACCCTCAATCAATCCCTGCCATACACACTCACAAATAAGAATTCACATCTTATTTCTCTGAACAATCTGTGCAGATTCCAGGCTCTCAAGAGTATGTCAAGCCATTCAGTTGTGCAGCAGCCTTTCCAGGAGCAAAGCTGCAAACAGCTTCTAAATGTCACTTCCAGAGCAAGGAAAAAAATATTTGCCACATCTTCATGATCTTACTCTTCCACTGGCTGCTGAGCAGACCCATCAAGAAGGAAAACCCTTCCTCTTCTTGGGACAAACAGTCATAGAAGATTAGCACTGATGGATGTCACTCATTCTACCCTTTCCCATATGGGTCTGTCAGGTAGAAAGAAAGTAAAAATGTAGAGAAGCCTAGGAAAGCCCTGTTTTTTCTTTAAGGGCTTTTAAACAGCATGAAAACATTTCAACTAAGGCTCTTTAAGAAGTCTCCTTCACACTTAGCTCTTCTAGCTAGCCCTGCTCAAACATAACAAAACTGTGTTCAGAAACAAGGGTAAATAATCCCTAAAACTGCAAGGATCCCCTAAAATTACAAGTTTTGCTGCTGTTGCTGCATGAATTTGGGCAGGAGTGGACTGCAGTTCAGTTGGATGAGATTCCACAAGAGCAGTGAGATATTTAATCCCTTGGCCACAATTAGGTGGAACCAGTGGAGTGGCACAGGACTCATGCATCTGAGAACTCTATTTCAAAATGGAGCAGAAACACAAGCCCTCCACACCTTGTGTAGTAAATTATTGCCTTTGCATAATGTTCAAGCAACAAAACATTCATACAGACATTTAACTGCAATTAAGTACATTACAGGCACAGCTAGATAGGACAGGATGGGAGGGAACAAAATCCTGGAGATGATATGGGGGGATTAGCTGGACAAGACTGGGGGAAAATAAAAAAAAAAACCTCAGCTTTCAGTGTCAGGATACCATCAGGACTCTCCATGCCCCGGTAGTAGCTGAAAAACAGGCTTCTTTTGGGGAAAAAAAGGCAACAAACTGCCTTCCCTCAAACCCTGCCCCACCCAACCATTTTTACCTTCTTCCTAGAGAAGAAAGTGCGAATCTCTTGTTCCACTGAGTTACCAAACATGCTTTCTTTGTTGCTCAGAGAGCTGAGCACTGCCTCCCCAGCATGCTTCTCTGTCCAGAACCAAGCTGCTCACACTAAACCAGGTTTGGGAACCCCTCCACTAAGGCCACAGTGTCTTTTAGTCCCAGCAACTGGGAGCTCTGCATGGCCAAACACCTCTAGGTGTTTCTGCCTCTTACCCATATCTCTGACCTTTTACCAAGCTCCTGCACCATGCAAGGAACACTCCATGAGCTGAGACAGGCACAGGATGGACAGATGCTCTGTACCTCTAACAAACATGGTAGCAGGATTCCTGGGCCTCTCTCCCTCTCAATAACAAGTAGTTCATCGAGATTTTGTTCACAAATTGTACTGATCTCAATGCTCACAATCTACCAGCTAATTATGAACTAGATCATCTACCACATGCTGTTAATAAGACTCAACAGTCACAGAAATAGCTCTTCCTTGTTCACTTTGAAAGGGAGAAACAGGTTCTTACCAACTGTCCTCAACCACTGTTCTAGCTGTGAATGCTTAAATCATGATTTACCCTTTCTTCTTATCTTAATCTTTCCCTTTCCACAGATAGATGATGCATTAGTTCTGCCTTGTACCTAAGCATGCTCAGGACAGTGGTTCTATTGGATAATTAACTGCACTTAATCATTCCTCCAGAGGTTGTTTGACAGTGTTTACTTAGGAACATTGCAGCATTGTGTGTGAAGTCCAGCTTGCTCAAGATTTGGGATACTTAAGGCACTCTACTCAGTTTTGTTTCCCTCCTACACCACGCCCTCTGCTGATCTGGCACCCAGCACACCCAGCCAGTCCATGCCAGGGCACAAACATTCTCTGAGGTATTTTCTGCCCAGAGCAGCAGCAGTACTCTCAGCAGTATGTCATACACTGCAGTATCCTCAGCAATGCTGCCCAGAGAAGCTGTGGCTGCCCCATTCCTAGAGATGTCCAAGGCCAGGTTGGACAGGACTTGGTGGAACCCATCTAGTGGAAGGTGTCATTTGCCATGGCAGGGAATGGAATGAGATGAGCTGTCAGGTCCCTTCCAAACTGATCTGTGACTTCTCCGTTCTACCCTCAGCACAGAGCTGCAGTGCCCTTGGCCTGAGTTCAGGCTGGGACTGAGCATCCACCATGGATCCAAAATGACACACTCCAAGCATCCCTCGAAGTCTGCGCCGTTTCCTGTTGGTTTCCAAGACGGACCCAAAAGCTCAGCCCCAAGCCCCAACTCCTGTACCCATCACCCCCCCAGCACTGTCTGTGTGCTCCTGCTGTGCTGGGCTGCAGGAATCCGTGGGGAGGGTGGGCAGAGGTGGCCCTGGTACCGTCACAGCCCAGGGCCACCATTTCCCTGGCGTAGGGGCTCTGAAGGCCAGCGTGTGGCCACGTGTCACCGCACCGAGGGGCCGCTCTGCCAGGACTCCGCTGCTCTGGGCAGGGTCCTGCTACACAGCACCCCCAGGAGGGAGCTGCCCTGCAGAATCACAGCATCAGTCTGGTTGGGAGAGCATCTCGAGACCTCTGAGATCAATGAGTCCAACCAACACTGCGAACCAACTCCACCTGGTCAAGCAGACCATGGAAGCGCTATGTCCGGGCTCTCCTTAAACACCTTCAGGGATGGTGACTCCACCACCTACCTGGCAGCCAGGTCCAATGTCTAATCACCCTCTCTGGGAAGAACTTTGCACCCAGCAGGGAGATACTGACACTCAGAAGAGGATGCAAGCCATGAAAACTGATCCTTTTGTATGAAAGTAAAAGGGATTAGCTGAACAAGACAACTGGATCTGCTGTGACTGCTCCTGGGTGGATTGAGGGCAGTGCCAGCAGGTGCTGGTTGCACAGGTCTTGGGTTCAGGAGGAGCTGGATCACAAACACAGGAAGCCAACACATGCAATTAGATGACAAGCGAGTTTATTTTGCAAAACAATCACTATACAGCAACAAATACAATTGCAAATCGGATTGAAAAACATGAACTACCTACCACCAGCCATTCAAGAAATGCCTCTTTTATGGTAACAGGCTCTAGAATTATCAGAAAAAACACAGGTTTGTAACAGCATTCCTTGATATCCCAGCATACAGCATGTTTACTTGTTGGCTTTTTCTCTTTGCTAAAGTTGAAGTGGCTTTTATACGTTTGACTTTTCCCAGTGTGAAACTAATTTACCTTCCTGCAGTGGGAATTGCTTGAGTTGCAGAGGGAGCTGCTTTAGCAATCTGACTAGTGAGTGAACTCACAGACACCTAGGCTAGAAATCTACCTGTGCTGATTTTCACAGCTAATGTGATCTACTCTTCAAGGCATTTGCCTTTGAAGGGACATATACTTGGGTTTCAAACAGTATTTAGTCCAGCATGGAAAAATCTTCTGCTCGTGTGGTAGTCAGCACAGGCTGCCTTTTGACTCCCTTTGAGTCATGTATTTAGGCAGACTTAGATGTGTGAGCAGTCATGATGAGGTTACTACTGTACCATAGCAGAGGGCTGAAGGAATAATTCCGTTTACTGCTGTACAGTGAAAATATATATTGCCCTTGTGGGCTCATAATTTCCCTCATCAGGATTAGTTTTTCCTTTACTCTGGCTGGACAGAGGTTTGCTCATCTTTGATTTCTTTCAGCTTGTGGTTACATAGAAACAAAACTGCAGATGAGGCAGAAGCACTCTTTCATCTCTACAACCTGATGGATTATTAAATTTGGGGTGCTCCCCTAAGTACCCAAACAAGATTTCACCATTCCTTTTCTCTGGATTCTCTGCTTTGTTACAGAATTGGGTCTCAGGCACCCAACAAACCTGCTGGCTCAACATGCCTGTGGAAAAGAAACACAACAGATGCAGTTTCCAGGAAGCTGGCTCTATCTTTAGTGGGCATTACATATTTACAAACTGTTGTTTTTAAAATGAACACTCTTCTTGAGAAGTTAAGATTAGTATGAGCTTTTCAGTGAACATCTAGAGTCATGTAACGTGACTTGGTTTTTTTTAATTATTATTTAAAAGCACAAAACTCTTAATTTCTTTTCATCTAACTCCACAGCATTCTAGGATTCTTTCTATGGAAGGATGATAATGATTACAAAGGTCTTTGCTTCAGTCAAAACAAGAAAGCTCATTTTAATGCATTCATTAAACAACTTGGTGTGTTACACCACTCTAACTTTGGACTCATAGGTGGATTAACTAAGCTTAATTTTCTAGAGTATGCCAATTTTAAAAGCAGAATAAAAATACTTGAGTCTCAGGTTAGCACTGTTCCCATGAGATGCTGCTCAGGTTCAGAGAGCAGAGGTTCAGTAGTACCACAGTTTTTCTCCTACACTGGCAAAAGGCATAGAAAGAAAAACCACTGCAAGGCTAATTTATATTAATTGATAGCATAATCAGAGCAGTGTGATACAAATACTGTCAGTTTTCCTTTCTGTAGTTCTTCTGAAAAATATGGGAAGAAGTTTTTAATGCGCCTCACTTGACACTGTTTTCATGTGAATTCTTAGGATTACTTTAAGCAGAAGTGTAACAAATACAAGGCAGAAATCAGAATCCTCCAATTGCACTTCGGATGGTTCTAAACTCACCGTCCTTTGTAAGAAATAACTGACTTACAAACAGTGTTAGGTACTTTATTGTGTGGAAAAGCTTTTTTCAGAGCTGAAATGTCATGTGTGGGGCTGTCAGAAGTTCATATTCAGTAAAAGTTCGAGAGATTTAACCACTCTGTTTTGTGTTTGTACTGCTGCAGCAGCTTAGCCAAAACCCCACTTTGGTCCCCTGAATATTTACTATCCAGTAACTGCATTACTACCTGAATGTAACGTGGGGAATCCTGTGCCATTAATTATTAGGATTTCCACAGACATAAAAATCTCTGTGAGTCCTTTCAGACCGAACCCCAACACACACATACACACACATGTAAAAATGAAGAAGGAAAAAGAACAGATCAAAAGTTTCCAAAACACATCATTAACCTAATACATATATCACATATAGCTCAACTGACAGTGCAAAGTTTAGTTACAAGGTTTCAAAAGGAAAAGATTAAAACAATCTGCAAGAATGTAAACTGGTCACTTCATAATGTCTCATGTACACAGGGCACCAGCAGGTGATTATTTGCTGCTGAGGATGGTCCCCATCACCAGGGTTCTCTCAGGTAACTCCCCTAGATTGGTTGGTTGTGTATCTCCCTTTTATCTTTCATGCACACTTTTTCTTATACTTTTTATAGTCAATGTAATCCTACTTTGCTCAGATTTTAAGACACCCTATTTAATTGATGAATCACTATGACAACCAGTCTAGGGAGCTCATTTTTATTTGTTCATGTATTGTAATTTACAGGCATCTTTGCTATGATTATCACTGTTATCTGAGTGCCTGAATGTACATGTGAGACATCACTAAAGGAGTGGATAAAACATCTTAATATTTTTTTCTGTGTTTCAACTTTAGCAAAAGAAAAATAATAAATCAAACATTCATTGTTACTATGGGAATGAAAAGTGGAAGGAAGGAAGGAAAAGAAAAAGAAAAGAAAGGAAAAGAAAGAAAATGAGAGGAAAGGAAAAAGAAAGGAAAAAGGAAAGAAAAAGAAAAAAAAAAGAAAAGAAAAGAAAAGAAAAGAAAAGAAAAGAAAAGAAAAGAAAAGAAAAGAAAAGAAAAGAAAAGAAAAGAAAAGAAAAGAAAAGAAAAGAAAAGAAAAGAAAAGAAAAGAACCAAACTATTGTGGATTTTTTAAAAATCCATAGTCCAAACTCAGCCTTCTTTGGAGACCCTTTGACAAACATCTGGACCCCACAAAAATCATTCCTTTGTGAAGAAAGGGAGGGAAGGGAAGAAGGAAGGAATCCTTTTTCTAGCATCACAGAATAGACTTGCATCTGTCACTAAAACAGGGTCACGGCTTTTAGTTGTTACAGAAAGCAACTTCATGCTACAATTTTCATCTTTTTTTAAAATGTATTCTTATGAATAGGGAAAAAACCCCCTGCTAACATCTACTTTTACATACCTAAAATTGCAACACCAAAGGGTGCAAGAGACACAGATACTGTGAATAAAGAAGTGGAATATTCAAGTATATGAGGAGGGCGTATCACAAATGGCCACAGAGAAATATATATATCTATATAATACTGTATCAAACAGATGGAGAGAATGTGAAACTGGAGGTATGCACACAAATCTAGCTGCTTAACCAACTTTTCTAGTAAGACACAAGTCTGTTGGGGTATGAATGCTTGCTTTCAGCAGCTTTTTTATGTCACTTCCCAAAGCACAAGTCAAATGTTTTCAGCTAGTGTTTTTAGTTATTAGTTAAATAATTATTGGCTTTTCAGCTATACACTGACATAATTAACCAGGTTCAAAAAATGTTAATAACTTAATTCAACTTTTGTTCTACTTATTTATACAAAGTAACTTTTTTTTTTTATTAAAGTTGAATTTCCCTATATGCCCTTCCTTCTGGTAAGCAGACTATTAATTTAACCTGTAATAACTTACAATGGGCAACTTTTTTATTTCCCCATCTATCAAAAGAACTGTGAAATGAGCAACTTGGGGTATTAACAAGGCTCTTCAGAAAGAGGTGGATGGCCTTCAGGCACATGAAAGGTAAAAATGCATTTTATCATACTACAGTACTCCATGCAAGACAGAGCAGAGCAACAATAATTGTCCAATGTAACATACCGCTGTATACCCATATAAAGCCAGTGTCTTCCTGTTGTAAATGGAGGTCAGGCCAATTTCTGCATCTATGGAATTTTTATTATTTTTTTCTGTTTTTTTTTTTTTTTTAAACTATATGGTAACTACAAGTCTTGGGATGTAACTTAGTTTTAGACATGGTAAAGAATGAACGTAACACCTGCTCTGAGCCCATTCCTGCAAAGAGCTCATGCCTAAATATTATTACCTCATACAACGCAAAATGAGCAAATTCATAACCCCTGCTTGGCAAGGGCTGCTGTGACATCTTCAGCAAGGGTAGCAAGCTGGGGAGATTCAAGCAGGTTGATGCTTCCAGAGGAGGAGACGTTGCTGAGTCTGCGCGGCGAGGCCATGCTGGACCTGCCCGGTGACTGCGTGATGATCTCAGCCCCGTGATCAACACGGGCCTTGGCGTGCTCTCTGAAGTTCAGCTTTTGGCTGTCAATCTGCTCCAGGAAAACAGAGAATTTCACACATTATATATTCACTGGATTATCTCTTTATAGATCATCGTTTGGGTGTCATTTTGATTACTTTTAAAAACTATTAGAAGGACTGAAGCTTCTTTGCTCCTTAGAAAATTGAAACTGGACATTTTTCCACCTTGTTTTCACTATGTTACATTCTCCTACCATTTTTGCCTCTGATGGATGCTTTAAAGAGAAGTACTATTGTTCCTAGCTGTACAAATTTCATAAGCACTATATGGGTGCTATGGTTTTCTTTTTCAAAATCTGAATTTTCAAATGTTTGTGGGAGTGATCTTACTTTCAGGATGTTTTCCTCCTGTTTCACAATGGAGTCCTCATCTCAGATCATACCTGTGCTGTCCAACAGTCTCAAACAGTTTAGGGGAAAATGCACAAACTGCATGACATTTCACTCTCAGCTTAGATGAGGATGCAAGATGGGTCATTCCAAATTTCAAAGGGAACAAATTGGTATATGAGTGTGCTTGAAAGAGGACAGCCAGATGTTTCCTACTCAATTCAGAGCCATTGCTGAATTCACAGCTCTAATAATTTCACTGGGACACAGTGGGAGCCTTTTCTGACAGCTGTTTCTTTACCTTGACATTACCACCACCAGGTACATGGTGGGCATTTTCCAGTGAGCCAACTTTAGCCTGAGCTTTCTCTTTGAAATCCAGTTTCACACTCTCAATTTTCACACGCCCACCTCCTACAGAGGAAAAAGAAACACAGATAAAGAAATTGAAACGGTGCAGGAGAAAGTGTGACCTGAAGCCTGAGTGCACTCACATTACTTCCTTTTTAGTTGAGATCTAATAGTTTTGGAGAAGCACAGAACAATGCACTGCATGTTCAGTAAAATACAAAATCTTCAGCATATATTTAAACAGTAAGCAGGTGCTGCAGCCCTACTGGTTTTCATGGGATTTAAGCACATGCTTAAGTATTTCACTGCCTTCAGCCTGTATTTCAACCTTATGCCAGAGCACCATCTTTTGGCATTATTTTTTTATCACCTCTCTAAACTAGGTGGTCTCATACCATTATGTCTTTATGTATTTAGTGAAGTAGTTTAATGCATTTTTATTACTAAAGAGTATTTATTTTTCTCTTTGACTGTAAAAGAGATGTATCATCCATGATTTTGAATTCAAATAACAGTATTAGGTCCTTGCTTTGTCCCACAACCCAGAAATTCCTGCAGTACCTGGTTTGTGGTGGATATTCTTGAGCGAGCCACACTTGGAAGTCACATGACTCAAGTCGATCTTCTTGGTTACAATTTGTACCTGTCAAAAGTGCACACATACTCAAATAACAGGAATGAAGATAATAAAATGAAAAAAAAAAAAAAAAATAAAAAGCCAAGCCCTGCAGAGAAAGAGTGAGAGGCTTCTACAAACCACTGGAAAAGGAGAAATGGTTGGTAGAAAACAGACCATGCCACAAAGGAGGAAACTTCCCACCTAGGGAGGTGATAGAGCTGGGTTAGGCTTTCCTATTAGCAAAATGAAGAGAAGGAAAAAGGATATCAGCTTGTGGATTCTTTCTAAAATGTTTCTGAGCCTCCTCCTTTCAGAGTGGTTCCTCCAAAGCCCTGCACACAGCAGGACCCATCCCATTTGCTTCTGTCTTGACTATGCATCCTGGCAACTAGGGTATTTTGGTGACTGTTTTTTTTCTCTACCATCTGTTTGGTATTTTTCTGCCTCTAAATATGGTATGCATTTCCTGTCAATCCACTATGGAGAGTCTGAGTAATCTACACATGTGCCTCCTGCAGCTGTACCTGAGCAGGCTGAAGTTCAGCCAGCTGGCTCAGTGCACACTGGAGAGCAGCAGCTCAGGCACCCTCCCTCCTCCTGCTGCTCCCTGCCCTGCTGCCAGCCACCTTGCCATGGCTGTGCTGATCCCAGCCTGGGAAGAACCACAGAGGGACAGTCTCATCTTGCTTGCATTCCCAAACAGCTCCAAGATAAGGCCCACAGCCATAGGCACTGAGCTGGCAGGCTCCGAGAAGTCACAGCCCTGCTGGCCAGGCAGGAGCTCCAGGGTAACTGCAATGCCCCTGGCTCACTCACCACACCACCAGTGATTTACACCAGCCCTGGCAGCTGTATTGAACCTGCCTTGATCAGGCATGCCCACACCATCACCTCTTCCCATCTCAGGGGTGATCATTTCCATCAGAACACTCGTAGCCACCTCAGCTTCTTATACAGGAAAAATGCTGTGACATCAGCACTCAGCATGCTGGCTGATCACACCCTCTTCTCAGAGCCTTCTCTGTCCTTCTGTTTTATTTTTCTTCTTCCCCCCTGCTGAATGCACATAACTGAAAGGTTAGCTGAGGAAGGATTGGTGCATAGAAAATGCCCAACAGGGAGGCTGCAGTCTCTTTCTGGAAATTTCTTGGGCTGCTCCCATGAAAGAAAAGCACTGAACCACTTTGGCTCACACTGCACCTTCCCCTGGGCATTTAGAGATAACCCATCTTTTATCACTTCCTTTCTCTGTCCAAGTTCTGAAAATAGGTTGTGCTCTGTGGGGAAAAGCTCAGGAGGCCACCACTGCACACACAGGGCTCGCTCGACTACCAAACCAAACTCAGGTGTGAAACAGCAGCGAGAAGGAAAGCAGTGCTCAGAGGAAGGGAAACAGAGAGTTCTGGCTTGTGTGAGATGCATCACCACAGTGGAAATGCCTATTCACAGGGTGTCCATACTACTTACATTTCCTCCCCCTGCAGAATGTTTGATGTTATCTCTGGAACCACACCGGGACTGAATATCGCTAAAATCGATCTTCTTGTTTAAAATCCTAACCTAAAAGGAATTGGAGGTAACTTACTATATACCATACACACACTCAGTTGGGGATGCAGGACAAGGAAACCAGGGCAATTTGCCTCCTACAGTGACTCCTTCTTCTGACACTTGTATTAAAATGTGAGAAAATGAACCCTGTCAATCTCAGTGCTTAGTGTGTTAACAGCATCTGTAAATATATTACACTGCTCTTTTTCTACCTCACCAAGTGGTGGTGAAATACAAAGGGGAAAGTTCTATAGTGGGAGGTAGGAGAGGTGAATTTTCCCTGGGAAATTTAAAGAACTCCATGCTTGCCTGGACTGGACCTAGTCTTTGGACAGCCTGTCCTAGGGTCTATTCAGTGATGTTCAGTATTTCTGCTGAACTGGCACAAGAAGATGGAAACCCCCCTTCCCACATCTCAGCACTCCAGCCTTTGATGCAGAAATCCCAGATTCAGCCAGCACAGGCACAGGTTGAAATCCTGAGGTGTTTCAACCCACCCTCTGCCACACAGCAGTAACAGCAGCTACACATGAAAAAGTCCTCAGAGTCCCGTGAAAGGGGAGCAACAAAATTACTTAAACTGTAGTCAGAGTTCTTTACTGCTCTCTCTCTCTTTACTGTCATCTACTACAGGGCAGGGCAGAAAACAACAGCATCTGGAAACCTAGAGCTGCAATCAATGCTTTTTGATTTCTGGTGCTGGCCAGAAATCTGGTGTGCCAGATCTGGGCACAATTACTTTCTAGTGCTAGCAGCACTGTGCTTCTTTTCCCTGTGCTTTTAGTCTCTTCACACAACAAGATAAGGTTTTTGCTTTTCCCTCGATGATGCAAGCCTCCCTTACACATGCCAGAGTCCACATTTTGAATATTTTACCTAGCCACAGATGCACTGCAGGCATAAGACAGTGCCTGGAGGCAAACTCTGTCAAGGGCAGGCCACACTGTCCTGTGCTTGACCCCCATGACAAAGCAGTTCCTCTACTTTGCAGAATTCAGATCCATCAATAATTGCACTCCCAGGGAATGATGTGCAGCTGGATGGCAATCACAAGTGGGCAGGAACAACTGGATGCACACCATTTTCACCATTTTCAGATTTATTTCTGAGCAAGAGCAGGGGATTGTGCTCATCAGTAACAGAGTTTTCAGGTGTGTGAGAATATGTTTCTTTCCAAGGCTGCACCTGCATTCTTTGCATCAGAGTGCCACCCAAGCAGCAAATTCTTTCTCTGGGTTAAATATGAAGTCTTTAATCAAGTGTTACATTGTATTTTATTTTTATGTATTAATATACAATAGGAATTTACTCTCTTTCCTGGACAGAAAGGCAGAGAATTTGGGTTACTATCTATGCATTTTGCTAAATGGCACTTACAGAATCTTCAGTGACAGAGTACCCAGCACAGCCCTGTTGGCTACCGTTGTAGGTAAATCTACAGTCATTAACCAATATTGAGGTAAGACAGAGGGAAATGCACACTGGGGTTCCTTACTGCAGCTTCTCACCACTTCAGGAGCACAAAGCAGCACCAAAACAGCTGAAGCAGTCAGTAGGAGGAGGAAGAACCCTGTGAAGGTTCTGCTTCCTGGCTTCAGGTCCCCAAACTGCCCCAGGTTCCTTGATAAATCTGAGACAAATCACTCCCTCTGTGTCTCACCTCTCCAGACTAGGAAAAGACTATTTGGCCTCTTACAGGGCCATCAGGTTTTGCAGCCTTTACCTGCATACAGCAGGTAAATGCAAACAGCATATTTAGATAGTGAGTTGAATCCTCTGGTACTGAGCACCTGGAGTACACCCTTAACTTAAACCCAGTAAACTCTCAGAGGAAATGTTCAGAGGGTCACTCTTTGCAGCTAGTATGAAGAAGTACTTCATAGCAAGTTCTTTCATGGATCCTTCTTGTTACATATAACAACTAAAACAAACCATTAGAATGGTTTCATTAATAAATTTTCTTTTTATGTAAACTTCTTAGTTTAAAGCAAAAACCTTGCTTTAACTGATAAAGATCTGGTGTGATGGCATGCTCAGCAGCAATGATGATGACACACAACTCACCTTCAGAAGGGCATCTTCAATAGTCAAACTGATTTCTGTCTTTCCCCCTCCCATCTACTTATCTGTCCAAGTAAACCAATGTATGCTGAAACATGAAAGCAAATGCCTTTGGAATTTTATGCTTGTGCTTTCTCTCAATATAATGTTTGCTTAAAATTGTACCCCGGTACTATATCAGACACATGTCACATCAGTTACAGAAACACACATCAGATGTGTATTCAGATCTGGTTCCCTGAGAGCTTTCAGCCAGACACAACTGGGCAAAACAGAAAGCCTTCCTGGCACTTTCTGAGCACATCACATCCAGTAATGGATCAGCAGCACTTCTGAGCTATGGCCACAGGGATGCATTTGCTCTGAAAATGCTGACTTACGAGTCATGGCAAGATCTCTGCACTGTGCACTGGAGGCCTGTAGCTTAAAATGGAGCCAGAGCAAGGTGAAAAGTTGAGAGACTGCCTTTGATCAAGTGCCTAAAGGTTGATTTGCACTCAGAAGTCTGACAGTTCATGAGTCTCATGGCCCATGGACCTGTCTAGCAGATATATAAAGAATCAATCATCTCAATTATCCTGTCTGTCTCACTGGGTGAAATGTGTCCCTGTGTGGCAGGGCCAGCAGGAGACCTATGCATCATTTGTGTCCTGTGCTGAGGGCTGGAGAGAGCTGAGTGACAGGAATGCATTCTGCTGGTCATCTGGCACAGGGAGCAACTGAACTCATTCAGGCTTTTCCCTGATGATCTGTTTCTCCCTTTCCTGGGATATATCTGTATCCCTGCACATATTTCAATCATAACCACCCTCTATAACTAAGTGTTCCACAAACAAATGGAGCTTTGTTTCCTGTAGATTAGGGCTTAAAACTGCTTAATTCATCCATTCTGTATACTTCCACAAACCCTATCCCTTCTAGCCAGCATTTTGTCCCAAGCTTTCTCCCAAGTCTGCTAGACTGGGCAAACAGGCTAATACACAACCAGCCAACTGTTTGTTGTCCCTGATTGTGGAGAAGGGCTGAGTTCACCTCCTCACCAACCACTGATGGTGTTGTGCTGAGTCTCTATCTCATACTCTGTCAATAACCATCGCGCCGTAGGGAAGGACCGCCCATATTTCTCACCACTGCTCCCTCGCCAGCACTGGTTGAAACTGGCCAACAAGTTCCAAAGGAGCTGAGAAAGGCTGAGATTGCCAGCCAGCCAGTGTGACTGCAGAAGCAGTTTTATTTGAGGAATCAGACTGTAATCAGCTTACCAGAAAGGGACAGGAACCATTTAGGCTAAAGAGAAACTTTGGCTTGCAAACAAAGAATGTAAAGTGATTGTGAATCATTTGAAGTTGGCATCTGGAGAGAAATCTTTAACTGTCAGAGCAGGGAGGCTCTGGAACTGCCATGTGAGGGAGCACAGATACAAGAAAATGGTAAACTTTTATGATGGCACTTGATGAAAGTAATTAGATGATGCAGCTGCCTGCACCAGAGGTAGCACAAACACCATGACTCACCAGAAAGGTTCTCTGTGTTCCAAATGTGTATGTACATCTTGTGTGTGGGTGGAGGTGTGGTAAGGACACGTACATATGCACTTCCATTGTGCTGAAAGTTAAATGAAAGATCAAGCCTGCTCATGCTCTCATTCAGGAAAAGAAATATTTTGTCTGTGGCAAAATGAAAGTCTGTGGCAGTAACTGGACTACCTTCAATTCACACTCTCCAGAAATCCCAACAAGATAATGTCATGAAAGAGTCCCTCGTAACCCTTGCTCTCACTTGCCAATATGAAGTGGGTACTTCCTATTGTGATGTGATGCTGGTTTGCCCAGGTATGCTGGAAAGGGCCTGGAAGTCAGGATTTGGATTAAGAGAAAGCTGAGGTTTCTCAGCACTTATCATAATTATGTGCAATTAAACCACAGTGGAAAATTAAAGCCTTACAGACAATGCAATTTTTATTCTACAAAACCATATTGCCCAAAAGAAAACTGGCTTCTGTCTGAAGCCCTGGAAGCCCTCACTGTGTTCTGATGCCTCCTCAGCAATGGTCCAGGACTGAAGCCCAAGGCAGATTGTGTGCCAACATGCAACACCATGGCCCCAGTGGCTCCCCCTGCCTCCAGAGGGTCCCCAGTGAGGGGGACTCCAACACCCACCTGTGCAGCTTGAATGCTACCTGGGAGAGCTCTGGGCAAGCTGGACCATTCATGCACAGCCTGCAAGGAAAACAAGTGCTGAAGGTATTTTTCTCAGAGTTGATTTAGATGAGGCATATATTGCTCTGCACTCATCAGTTAACTAGCTCCCTTCCTACTCCTTCAGTGGCCTGACTGGCAATCAGAACAGCTGGAGGCTGTGGTCCAAGGGAAACATCTACACTAGAGCACAGGGAATAGTTTTGGGATAAGCCTGCTGGCACAAGAAGAAGACAGGCTTTGAGATACAATACTTGTGAATCTTCCAGTCTCCTGTTAAGCAGAATATGAGCTGGATTTCAAAGACTCCAGGTACAACAGTTTGCAGGTCCTCCTCTGCCAGTACTACACCATTGTGTTTGTGATGAGCAGAAATTTGTAGAAACACTGAGAGGAAGGCAGAGAAATGCCTAAGAGAATTTAATTCAGATGCGTTTACCAGTTTAGTTCACTGCTAAAGAAAATGCCAATGTCCAAAAGCTGCTTATGCAAGAGAAAGAATTATAACCATTGCTGCCTAGAATAATTCAGTTCAGCTGCTTTTCCCAAGAAGAGGAAAAGCCCCAAACTTATCAACATCTGGCTAGAGAGTCCATAAACAGCTTCCCTTCTATGGCATACTACACTGAAACAGATATTTGAAGAACAAAAATTGTGATGCTGATGAAATTACAGGCTCTGAATATCTTTTTCCAAGGAGATGATAGCTTGTGTTCTTCCTTGCCTTGCAATTAGGGCCTCTGAGAAGCTTTGCCACAAACATTCCCTAAAGCATTTAAAAATACTCTAGCTTGGCTGTACTTGCTGTTTGAACATGCTGTGGAGATGTGACACTGGGAAACTCCAGACTCCTAATAGCTTATCAAAAAAGAAAGGTTCCTTTTATTTACCACAGCAATTTGACTAAGCTATATCCCAGGACTAGACATTATTTCAGTGTTTGATCTCCAGGTTAACACTGGTATTTAAGTGAGACAAGAATTGGTCTTGCACAGGAAGTAAGGTTAAGGTTAAAAACTGATTAAAATCAAGAGACAGTTCAAAGTGCTTCCAAATTTATCTGCTGCCAAGGACAGATGATATTAGTCTTCATGCTCCTGGCAGAGGGTACAGGGAGAGGAAAGGGAGATGGAGGGTATTTATTTGGCCTAGTAAAATCCTTGAAGAGAAAGACTGTGCCTCAGATTTTCCACACCTACAGACAGGGCTTGTGATAATGTTCAGCCCTTGCACTCCTGGAATAAGTGGTTACACACACCAGCAAGGCTGCCAGCCCAGAAGCTAGTGATATTCAAAATAAAAGGCTGTGCTGGACATAGGCAAAATAATGTACCATTCTCACCCTGCTCTTGGTAAAGGGTGAGCAAGGTACAGTAATTTCTGACTTTTAAAAACATATTGAGAGGCAGGCACTGAGCAGATAATATTGTGACCAGCCAAGTCTTGAATCCTTGCACAGGACAAGAGTGGCTGATTTACAAGCTTCTTTATACCTGCCATCACTGTACTAAAGTAATTAATAAGATGGCCATGCTGAATGAGGAATGTCCCTACCAATAAGGGGAGGAAAGACCTATGGACAAATACTGAGAGGGTCTGCATAATTATGCTAGAAGTACAAAGTGAAGTGACCATTTTCCATGCCAAAGAGTTTCTAGTCAATACACAACAGCTGGATTTAACAGAGAGTTCAAGGAAGTGCAAGATCTCTGTCCCATGAACTGTAGCATATTCTGCAATCACACCTCACTAAAGCTGGGGAGCTGAAAAAAAGAATGGTGAAAAAGTATTGAGGATTCACACCAAATAAAAAAATCCTGGGAGTGCAATTAATTCACCTAAAATACAAATTCCTTGGTTTAGTACTCCCTTCAACAACAAAAACCTGACAACCACCAAACTAACAGATTTTGCTAAAATTCAGAGTTCAATACTTAGACACAACAGTTCCTACTCATGGTAAGAGTACCCTTAGCTTCAGATCTCAAGTGCTGAGCATCATGTATCAGTTTCCAAATCTGTTCCTGTATCTTTGAGAAGAGTTTTGAGTCAGTACATCTGGAATGTCTTTAGCATAATGGAGACATTTAGGTTGTTCAGTTCAAGTTCAAAAATATCTTGCTGTCATCTCTTCATGCAAGTTGGCTTTTCCAACATTCATCAGACACAGCCCTTAGCATTTCTTTATTGTTCAAAACCAAATTTCCAATATAAAACTCAAGGTTTCTAGTATTTTCTTTCCTGCCTAGCAAACCAAACTTCTTCTAAGCTTTCCACACAAAATGGAACACTATTATATGATGAAACAGTTCTGATCCAGATTACATATTCCCTGAACATTTTCCCCAAAGCAGCAACCTTTCTCATTTTTTTTCCTCAAAATTTAGACTAAAAGTTAGAGCTCAGCTGGAAACACCTCCTTTGCTGAGCTTGCTGCTGGGATAACTCAGACTTCCACAGGAATTTACACCTTGGTAATTTCAATCCACTCCAGGAAAAAAAAATACAGCTTCTCCCCATACTTTTTAACAAGAGAACAACAAGGCATGGTACCATCACAACTGGGATTTGACTCTTCTGACATTAATCAGCTAAGAGCTGGAACTGGTTGATGAAGCTGCCAACTGTAGTTGGTGGAAAGATACTGCATCATACTTCAGCCCTAGACTGAACATCTGAGCAGCAGAAATCAGGGCACTGCTGCATCCAAAAAATGGAGACATATGGCTACTGCAGTGAGTAGAAGTTCTGAGAGTGGCTAGAGACCATGAGACTGCTTGGGAGCCTCCTGATTGTGGTTCACAGTTTGCCTCACAGGCAGGGTGCACATTTTACAGATGGGTTAGATGCAGCAGAGATGTTACTCTGTCGTCACTAGAGAGGAAGTCCTAATTCCCTGCTCATTTCTAGCAACCAAACACCTTTCCCCAAAAAAGCCCTTCTGAAACTTGCTGGAGGCTGGCAGTGATTGCTTAATTTTTCTAAAATATGAGTCAGGAAGAACATCTAGCTTTTTATCCAGAATAATTCAAGGCTTAACTGTACAGACTGTACTCAAGCAAGCCTTCCTTCAAACAAGTGCAGTCTGAATACAAGAGCTGCAAGATGTCATTATTTCTGTCCAATCTACAATTTTCAACCAAATTTCATAAACTTAAATATTACAGGTTTGATCTCTGACAGAGTTTTGAAGGTGTACCTGAAAGTTCTAATTTCTCTTCACATTTGTAGATCTGTAATTAATAAGTGCTGAATTAATTTCTAATTTTCAGTGCAGAACAAATCCCTTCAAATGTCTTGCAAATCCCCAAATTGGGAGTGCACAAAGAAAGCAAAACCAGACTGACAGAGATTACTTTATTTTACAGCTTTGAATTGTTGAGCTGACAAATGCACAAACTTATTCCAGTGAGTGCAGCCAACAGTGTGGAAAAAATTGCTTCCCAGTCTCTCAGCTACATCAGGTAACAACAGCCATGCTCCACCTCAATCCACACCTCCCTGCACAGCTGCCTCACCTCCAGCCAGATTCTCTCCACTGGTTGGAGAAGACACTGAGTTTGGCCCTTAAAAGCTAATTTGTGTTCATCACTGACTTGTTCAGGAACATCCTCTTAACTTGAGCTAAGTGGTTTTGATTCAACTGTGTTGTTATAATGGAGAAAAAGCACATGATGTGCTGGAAGGAGAGTGGGATCCAGAGCTCAGACTGCACTTTGTGTGAAGCCTTGCTCTCCACCATCTTCTTGGACATCTTCAGCAGACATTGCACCAACACCATATAACTTACAGACTTGCAGGTTTTGGGCAGTCATGAGTGTTCATGAAGTGGTGCAAAGACACGTGAAACAGCAGGAAGAGGAATTATAAGATGCCACCTCAATGGGAACTTAACTGAGAAATTCCTGCCATCCTGATGCCTTTTCACTGGTCCTAAAATCATGAGCCAGACACAGTTAGGTGCTAAAAGGTGACCTTTACAAGGATCCTTAGGTGCACACTTTGCCAGGTGGAAAATGCCAAAGATGCACACACAGCATAATGTGCATACATTTTCTATAGGTTTTGCAAATTAACATGTCTGATAAGAATCCCCAGTTAGAAGCATAGTTGGAGAGGTAATCCCCCCAACTCCACTCTTTTTTGAATTCCTCCTCCTCTAGATAGGGACTCAACTCTGTTTATACAAATATGTCTCAAAGGGCTGGTCTCAACCTTAGTTCCCAGGAAGAACCAAGATGGGAGCCTCAGACCCCCAGCTTGAAACCTTTGGAATGTGTTTTGTCTTTCTGCTTATCAGATAAGGTCAGGAAAAGTACTGGAGATAGGCTACAAATACAATGACAGGCTACAGAGCTACAAATTTATGTGTAAAGAACACACAGAGAATATATAAAAGAAGGCAAGGCAAAACCAACCAATTTGGCATAAATTCAAACTGATTTTGAAGCTAACAAAAATATCCATTCAAGCCTACTCCTCTGCCCACCTCTGAAATGTCTTCCCAGTGCCAGTCTATTTTATCATCTAATGCTCATGCCTCTACTCTCCTTGCAAGCATTTCTGTGGTTTTTGGAAAACATACACTGAATAGTGGTGTCATCGATTTGTTCAAACTTGCTGACTCATTACTAATTGCACTTTGTGTGAAGTTCTTCCTTAATCGTCCTAAAAACCTTCAAGGAACATTTCATTCTTCAGCATGGCTTAGATATTTCATTTTTCTATGTGTCATCTTACTTCTTACAATGTGCCTGGTTGTCACTATAATTAGTGGTATTTTAAAGCTTATGCATGTAATTCTTGTCTGTGCAGCTCCATTCACTTTGATGAAGCTCTGCTGCTTCATATCCACTGAAGTTCTTGCCCATGGCTGAGATTTTAGGTATACATTTTAAGAGAAAATTAAGAGAAAGCTAGGTTAGGTTTATCCTTGCTTTATCCTTGGTTGCTGGCCCATGATGCATTATAAATACTCTGCCTTGCCAGGAACGAAAAGACTCAATTGGTGCACGTCTGTACTCTGATATGGCACCAAACACAATCATAGACAGAATTTCAAAAGCAAAACCAAAAACCTGAACCAAAAAAAACAACAAAAAATGAGCCTTGGCATCTGAAACAGATTTCCAACATCCTCTCCTGGCTCCCCATGCTTCCCTTGGGCTGTCTGAGAAATAACAGATGCAAATGGGCTACATTTGAAAGCACAGCATTTCCTCCACAGCTGATGTAGTGTGAAAATCTATCTGAAGCCCAGCAGACATACCCATAAGCAAGTCACCTCTGAGCTTTGCCAGTAATGATACATTTCACCATACTGTACCATAAAGAGAAAACCAGACAATCACCTACTGGCTGCATCACAGAGCAGAGAAGCCATCATTTCTCCCCACTGCAGAATACCAATTAAAATATGTTTCAAGCCACCTATTCCTAGCTGAATGCAGTGCAGAGTTAGCATTCTCTTCACACACCACACTCACACAACCCCCCATCAGGTGGAATGATTTCTCCCCTTTTCTTTGTTCCTGTGGCTGGCAAGTCAGAGCTGAAGGAAAATCAGTCTGCTGTCTGATGAGCTTTTGATAAAATTCCAGGCTGAAGCACAACACTTCTTGATTTATTTAGCATTTAAACATCCCCAAGGGCTTCTTCAGTTTTGCACCCCAGCCTCTGGCAGTTTCAGAGCGCAGCTTTCTCTAGAACAGCTCGAAGTAAAGACAAGACTTTGTGCCAGGTTCAAATATACCACTGGTAAAAGGATAGCCTGTCTCCAAATGACACTTTTGGGCTGCCTATCTGTGTTCCTCCAGTGATTTGCATGTTATGTTTATGGACTTAACTTGCCAAGATATATGCTGGGTTTTTCTCTGCTTGTTTTTCCTGTGGCTATTGCTATCAGCACTTCCAGTTCAGGTTATAAAGAAGCTTTCTGTTTGTTTCATGTATCATCACTAAATGCAAATAGCAGATAACAGCTCATTTCAGCCAGGGTAATATTGCTACCAGACATTAAAGAACTGAGCAGACACAAGGAAATGAAATTAGCTTTCATGTGTTGCTCTCACAGACCCTATAAAACTCAACTGTAGAAACTGGAAAAGAATTATCCTAAAACCTCATGTCTAGACTGAGCAACTATAGCATAAAGGAGACATAAAGGAAAAATTTAGTGAGCTCCTCTTTGCCCAATCCACAGCTCAGTGGCTACATAGCACTGGAACTAAGAAATGCTTTAGCTTCAGTGATGTTTTGTTCACCCAGCAGATTTCCCTTGTAATGCCCACAGCAGTGAAATGCCATCCTGTGCCACGCTGTGCCATTCTTCACTGCTCAGCAAGGACTCTGAGCAGTTTTTTAGAGCTGCTAAGGAAATTTAGCTCTTTAGGCATGGTGTCTACAAAGAAATACAGTTTGCTGTGGCCCCCTGGTTCTTGTATAATTGTTACAGTCCAGAGAAAGTAACAGAGAGGAGGAGGACAGGGTACCATGGTGCTGGTTTTGGGCCCTGAGTCCAAGAGCTGGGCCTGCATGAGGAATGCTAACCCAGAAGCACAGTCTGAATTTGTGTTGCTGGGGTCCCTGCACACCATGACCATCTGCACATGATATATCAAACAAAGTGGAGCTCCCATGCAAAATAATCACACCTGTCAAAGTAAAGGCAGAAGTACCTCTGGTAAGGCATTACCTTTATGAGTAACTGGTTACTGTCCAAATCCTGGAAAGTACTGAATGTGTTAATTTACCATGAAAACAGGATCAACACCTTAGAGGTATCTTACTGTTTAAAACATGAGCTTGTTCTTTTTCTCTGGAAGACCTACAGCAGGCACAGGGCTGCAATGGTAAGTTTTGATCCAATTTATTATTTCTTTCTGACACGGCATTAGGCAAACTTCATTGTCCTGTAAGTTCCACAATCAAGTCCAATACTAATACACACACACATATAAGTTTCTGATCTGGAAACACTGTACAAGCCAGATTACTGGAATGTCCTGTTTTCAGGACAACCAAATGGGGAGCATGTTATTCACCCTGATGTCCTGCCCCTGGAGGCAGCTGAGAAATGAACCTTTCATAAAGCACTCACATTGCTGTTGCTGTAACTCAGGAAATAAAAGGGAGCTGGAGGCTCTTGGTGTTTTTGCCATAGGGCTCTGTCTAGAATCAATATGAAATACACAGGTACTCATTAGGAAAAAATACATCAACATAATTGTTTACACCCACAAGACTGAACTGTCCACATTTTCAGCATAAATGTTGGTAAGCTGTATTCTTTTTCCTCTTTCTGCCTCTTTGTTGCTGAATCACATAGAATATCTATCAGGTTACTCTGGGTTTTATATCTTAAACCTTAACAGGATGGATGGCTTCCCAGTGTAAGCTGGAACAATTCTTCCAAATGGAAAGAAAAACAAATTGCTTGGGCATAATTTTGGCTTTTAATGCCATCTGTGTTAGCATTTCTGCATTGCTCAAAAATGAGGGAAGACTATTCCAGCTCTGGCTTTGGCTCTGCTTGGTAGAGTATTAAGCAGAGACTCTGAAGAGGAAGGTATAAGCACCATATCCCAGTAAGATTTATGGTACTTCCTATCTGACTTTCCCTCAGTCTCCAAAAGTTTCTGCTTAGCATGAAAGCCTACATTTTTACTGCCCCTTCAAAAATTTGGTGAGTTCTGTCTGTAATAATGGGATTCAGCAAGGCAAAGTGCAAGGTCCTTCATGTGGGTGAAGGTAATCCCAAGCACAAATACAGGCAGAACAGAGCATGGACTGAGAGCAGCCTTGCCGAGAAGGCTTTGGGGGTGCTGGTGGATGAGAACTGGACAAGAGCTGGCTGTGTGCACCTGCATCCCTGAAACCAACCATGTCCTGGACTGCATCCAAAGAATCCAAAGATCCTCAGGGTGAGAAGAGGATTCTTTCTGCCCCTCTGCTCTCCTGACACTTCCCCTGGAGTACTGCATCCCCAGTATAGGAAGGATGTGGACCTGCTGGAACAAGTCCAGAGGAGGGCTGTGAAGATGCTCAGAGAGCACCTCTGCTACCAAGACAGACTGAGAGAGTTGATATTGTTCTGCCTGGAGTAGAGAAAGCTCTGGGAAGCCCTTAGAACCACTTCCAGTGCCTAAAGGGGCTCCAAGAGAGCTGGAAAGGGACTTTGGACAGGGGCCAGGAGTCACAGCACAAGGAGGAATGGATTCAAATCGTCAGAGGGTAGGCTTCAATAGAATGTTGGGAAGAAATTCTTGATTGTGAGGGTGGTGAGGTGCTGGCACAGATTGTCCAGAGAAATGGTTGATGCTCCATCCCTGGAAGTGTTCAAGGCCACATGGGAATGAACTAGAATTAGATGATCTTTAGGATCATGTCCAACCCAAAGCATTCTGAGATCCTTTGATTTTGCCTACCTTGGTCTTTAGCTGAAAGCAATGCTTATGAAAATGTGTTCCATTGCATAACTGCAAGGTATGAAATTACCTCTTTTTTCAGGGCTTAATCACATCAGGATGTCACTGAATTCTTGTTCTTTCAGTGAGAACAGAAAATCCTGATGTGCCTTAAGACACATTCTTATGTTTACACTTATATGCATCCTCCAGTTTATACAGTTTAAGCTCTGTTCCTGCTTATTTGAACTCAGGAGCAAGAAAATCAGTTAAGTCTAATATATCTGTCCCCTTCCCCCATCTTTACTGTGGGGTGCATTTACCAGGTTGGAGGCTGCAACCATAATTAATTTCACCCAACACAATGCATGTCATACAAATGGCACAGGAAAAGGCAATGTGCTGTGTAATCCTGCTAGCATAGATGTGGATTGATTTTCAACTTGAATTAAACAAACCTCTTATTTGTTTTTACTGATAAAGACTGAGTAAGCAGAACTGCTGAGACTCAGGCAGAAACGTATCTATGGCATGAAGTGCAAAGTCCTGTTTGAATTTTTTTAATGGATCTCAGATAGGCACTGTTAGTTTCCATGTGGCAAGGTAAGTTTTTGAAGATTGTCCTTCTTCTTTGCCATTTAACATGACTTAAACAGACAAGGGACTTGGAGAACAGAAGAAGCCTTCTAAAAGTTGCCTTGTAAAAGGCAACTCAAAATGTCTCCTGTGCCATGCCTATCACAAAGGTGCACACAGAAGAGTAAATAACATATGGATGAACACAAAGAGTAGAATCCTTACCTGCCCTCCTTTAGGCTGGTATTTGATATTATCTGTTGACCCAATTTTGGACCTGACATTCTTGAGGTCAGGTAGAGGCTGATTAATAACTCGTAGCTGCTTTGGAGTGGCTGGAGATTTAGGAGGAGTGCGAATTATGGCAACTTTTTTCTCAGTAGGTACCAGTATTGCAGATTTGGGAGTCCCAGGAGTGTGGGGAGTTCTGGAGTAACTGGGTGTCCCTGGAGTGCCTGGGGTACGGGAGGCATAGCTTGGTGGTGTCCCTGGAGTGATGGCAGTGGAACCAGGAGTAGTGGGGGTAGAAGTTCCACTTTTTCCCGTTCTGCTACGAATTGGCTCTGATCCTACATTCAGGAAAAAAAAACAACAGCTTTAGAGGCACAGAAGTACAGCTCTTCTTCCCTTTGTACTCCCAAAACTGCATCTCTATATGCCAAGTGAGACACAGCTCTTGAGATGGCAGTGCTACTGCCAAAACAGCAGCTTGAACGGGTCTCCCTGTGTCTTACTTTGCTAATCAACCTGCCAGCAACTACCTTGCCATGAGGGGTTAAGTTAATGCCCCCAGAGTGACTGAGCTCTCCATTCTGTAACACAGGAATGCTTCCCACAATACTTCTGCTTCCTGCAAAGCTGGCTAAACAAGGCACATCATCACATTTATTTCCATTTTGGGGAAAGGATGAGAAGCATCCTTGGAATCCAGCCTTTGGGACTTGATACAACCAATTGCAGTGGACCTGGGCAATAAACAAGAAAGCAGTAAAAAATCTGATGATATTCCTGTAATGAAAAGCTGTGAGTGCCTGGCTGGTGCTGTTTCTCATACCACTGCTGGTAAGCTGCAGATGAACCCCAGGTGGGAATTCAACTGGTGAACAAGCTTTAGCTGTGTTGTGTGGATGGGTACATGTCCTCATATTCAATTGCTACTTTTCATTAGTGCTGTGAAAGAAAGCCATTATCAGAGGCAACCTTGATAAAAATTCATATTCTACTTACATTTGCATGCAAGTAAAAAAAAACCCAACTATATAGTTTTGTAGTGGCTCCATTCGATGTTTATGACATTGCCAGTCCTTTTCACTGAGCACATGGATCAGCTTAGCTGTGCTTTCTGCATCCAGCTCTGCTCATAACTCTCAAACATAAATAAACAGAAGCTGAGATACCTCCAAAGTAAGATTTTGCTGAGAATACTTATGGAGAGAAAGATCAAAATAACTCTCAAGACCTGGGAACCCCAATGCCAAATGGGCACATGTGTTTTCACTCTTCAAAAGTTCAGAAATTATAAATCCAATGGACCCCTCAAAAGCATCCAGTGAGACTAAACAAATTCTTATTTAAAGTATTTGCTAATCATTCTGTTTATGCAATGATGGTGGCCCAAACCCAATGCACTCCTGTCCCTGGAGCTCAGGAGACACTCTTTGCTCTACATGATTCATTAGGCAGACTGAACATACTCCACTCACCTCCAATTTCTTTCCAAACCAACCCTAAAGTTTCTCACTATACCATCTGAGACAGAAAGGGAATTATTTTTTTCCCTACCTCCTTGCAGGTCTAGTATATTTATTTTTCATTCCTCAGCCCTTCACCACACTGCTGAATTCTTAATGGGCTCACACTCCTGGTCAGAATGGGCTGGCTGCTGTGGCAGCTGGAGGTCACTCTGCTTTCAAAGGGCCTCTGTTTTACCTTTGGAGCATCATTTATGCATTTCAAAGGACATTTTTTGCAGAATTTAATCACCTCCTTCCCTTAAGCTGTCCTAAAAAGGGCTGAGATTGGTTTCCAAAGAAAGAAGACAGAGGAACTCCTATTGGAAAGCAGGAAGCCACATGTGGGTTCTAAGGCCTGGCTAAAAGTTCTGGGGTTATTTAGTAGATTGTCTTTGTCCTGTGATTTATTTTGGCTTATGATTTGATAACTTTGGTCCTCATAAAAGGAACCTAGCTGGTTCACTGTCTTAACTGCCCCAAGTGAGTCACTCTGCCAGTTAACATCTCAATTCTCAGCAGAGATTTTACCCTAGCATACCCAGCATAGGGAGATAATTACTGGGAAACAGCAAATTAATGACTGTAACTATCAGGTTCACTTTTCCAAGACCCACCAGAATATTTCAGGTTGTCTACTTCAGTTTTGACTTACTATTTCTTGCTCCTATTTATAAATGCTTTATCTTAAATACCTCACCCAGCTCTGAACTCCCTGCAAAGGCATTTTCTAATATCAGCAATTAGTCTGGGCAGAAGTCATCGCTCTGGGCACTGCAGGTGCATCCTGTCCCTGGTTTCAGGCACTTGGCATATGAACAGAACCAGTCTGTAGGTTGTAATTTCCAACAGCACTCCCCAGAGCTACTCCTCTGTCTCAAAGGCAGGGACATGTGGTGCTAGGCAATGTGACAATGAGGGTGGAGACAACCACAGAAGTAGAAGGTTAACATGCAGAAAAAAAAGACAACATACGGGTAGTCCGTCGTACTGAAGAGGAAAGAGAAGTTGTGAGGGAGAGGGAGTTCTCCTCTCTGTCTCGGTCTCCTGATACACCTCGTCGAGGAGGAAGGATGGAGGAAGGTCTTGGTAGAGATGAACGCTTCTCGGGGCTCTTGCTTACTCCATCCTAATAGCAGCACAATAACAAAGGAAGGTTTAGTTTTCAAAACTCACTCTTTGGGCTATGACCTCCTGTATCTACACACAGAGGGGGAAATCTAATCCTATGGGCCCAGTTTGCTCCTCACACAGGAACCTGAGGGGTTCAGTCACCCTACGTGCTCTGCTTTAGCTCCCTGGTGCTTCTTTACTGCACCAAAACGTCTTCTGATGCCTGTCCCAAGACATAGAGGGATATTATTGGATCTAAATATGGATGGATCCCACAGTTGGCTCTTCATAAGGAAAAAGGTGGGGTTTTTAAGTGCAAGCTGAAAGTAAAACAACTCTCTAGAGCTCAAGTGCGAAACTCCTATGTGAATTTACCTGCAAAGTAAGTGCACTACTGGTGTCCAGAATACACCATACATTAGATTGGTAGGTGTTGTGTGATTTTTGCATATTCAAACACTACCTTGTAAATTTCTTAGGGAGATAAAATTTTAGCTACAAGCTTTGTTGGCTTTTTCTGTTGCTATTTTTTTTTTCCCTGAGTGTAGGATTATAAATCCTGTTGTTTAAATTCTATCTATAATAAAATGTTTACTTTTTGAAATCAGTGCATACCTTCCCTTTATCAGGGTAAAGTAAACCCCTCTTTACCATTAAGGCAGCAGACATGTATGTTAGAATATTTTTGAGCTTATGGGATGTGCAGCCAAAGACAAACCAGCATAAGCAGACATTCTGCCCTAAGACAAATGATGATGGTCCCAACCAATAAAAGACACTCCAAGTATGGCATTAAACAAAAAATATAAGTCAATGGCAAAACCAATATTTACATGGGGATAGTTAACTCACCATAATGTAGATTTGAAACACAAGTGAAATGCAAACACAGAGAAGCTGGAATGGACTGCCAAACATCTTTTTAAATTTATACTGCAACTTCTTCAAAAAATCCTATGCACTGACTTAAAATTTGGTTCCTTGAGCATTTGGATTCTGCCCTATTCTATCACCTACTGCTGGTAATTAGAATTGTACCCTCCTACGCTGGAGACTGAATTTGATTTTGAAGTGAATATTAACAGGTCAAAAATTACATTTTTTTAAACTTGGATGGCAAATTAGTCCTGCTGCTCTTTACCACCTACCCACTTGCAAATGGCTGCAACTTCTCGGCAGTTAATGAAGTAGCATCCGTATGATCAACAGAAAGAAGACATGTCTTTCTAGTTATAACTTATTTCACTTACATTTCCTCTGGAGTACCTCCATTTTTATCCATTTTGTAGCAGAGATCTTGTAGCCTGCTAATCAGTTTTCCTGCCACTGGCTGTAAGTAATCCCACAGGAGCTTCGCAGAGAACGACTCAAATTCAGTGGGTAGATAATGTGTTTCCTGGAGTTCACCTGTGCATCTCTAACTCTCTTTACCAACTCTGCTACCTTACCTTAGCATCTGATTTTGAGTCTCTTGGGCCTGCAGAAGAGGGCCGAACAAAATAACTGTCTGTATCGAGAAATGTGGCCCTTTTAGTGGTTAATGAGCAAGCTGAGCTGGGTCTTGGAGGAAGCAATGACTTTGCTCTAGACTTTGAGGCAGGAATCTTTGACAAAGAGGCAGTCTAGTCATGAGAAAACAAACAAAACACAACATGAAGCTGGACAAAAGGAAAATACATGCAACATGGACCAAAAAAAAAATATGCTAATCTATGAATTAATACTTTTCCTGTGTCTGGTAATGGTCTATGCAGATCTGACAATCATGGAAGTTTCAGTTTTGTGTTGTTTGGCTGAAATCACATAGGTCTGGACAGAATTATCTATTCTAGGAATCTGCCTTTTTCTGCAGATGCTATTTTGGTCTTATTAGGAAAAAACTGGGGCCAGGTGTGGCATTTAACTGGTACAACTGCTGGCTGGCTGCACTAGAAACAAGTGCAAAGCTACAGAAGCACCAAGAAATTCCAGCCCTTTAAAGCTGAAATATATCCATCCAGGCTAAAATCAGGAATAAAACAGTGGGAATCCTAGAAGCAAAGTTACACCAGTATTCCCACAACAGTGGGAGGGCAAGACAGTATTCCTTCTTTTGCCACTGTGTACAGACAAAATCCCTAACACACGCCAGATATTGCTCTGTGCATTTGGTGTCACTCCACAGAAATGAATAAATTTATATTGGCAGTATGGAGTCCTGGCATGAGGAAAGCTATATATGGTTGAAAGGCTGACATGGTATATTACTGTGAACAAATACTTGTTTGATACCAAATAATGACAATATCCCATTCAAAGAACAATTAAACACCAACAGGACAGACAGGAAATCTTTGTTTATACTTAGGAGCCTTTCTGCTTTACAAAAAGGAATCTCCTTGAAACAGAATGGGGCCACTTTGTTTCTTCCATAGGTATAACTGGTATTACAAAGAACAATTGCAAAGGTGTTACCTTTCTTGTCCTGATCCTCTCTGTAGTCATAATAGCACGAAATTACACATAGGAACAATCCCAGTGGGCCTGTCATTCTGGGATTTCTACTGAACTTTAGCATTGAACTTGGAATTTGAGCTCAATCAATCCCCTAGACTTTCCCAATGTTCAGAAAAGGTACATGAGTTGATTTTAAGTTGTCTTGTTAGAAAATGAGAAATAAGAATGGGCTTCCCACTCTGACAGGCCTCTGGCTTAGGCTATATACTCAGCCTATGGAAAACTGAGGCTGGTGTGCTGAATGTCATCCATGACATCACCCACATGATTAAGAGTTGCAGAACTGTATAACAAGCAATTCCAGTCCTGCAATACAGCTGAGAGGAGTTCTGTTGGATGTCATCCTCCAGACTACGCAGCAAGACAAGAAATTGGGATGGAAGTGCTTTACTAGCAAGAATATATTCCCATAATGCGTTTTGCCTCTTTTTTAATTCTTATTTTACTGTCTGAGAACAAACAGAAGTAAACCAGTGAAAAATTATTTTACACAGAAACTACAGAATATGTTTCTGTCAAATCAAAGGCTTTTCCAGACTTTGATTGGTTTGTCATAATTAAAATTATGGGTCTCATCCATTTGTGAAACTTTGGATCTTGTTTGGAAATCCGTGAAGGTATTTATTGATGCTGAAACTTTATAGAAGCAGAGTATCTATGTTGGGTGGCCCCAAGAAACAGACATTCTGCAAGCTCCTTTCTAAGCACATATTGTTTGAGGCTCAAATCATCATTCTGCGGTTTTCACTATTTTCAACTTGCATGCATGAAATTACCCCTATAATGAGACTGAAAAACTCTTACAGATTAAGGTTCTAGTCACAGACACAGACTTTTCACTTATATTGCTCAGTGTCCTCTGTGAACACATGAATCTAATGTGGATGCTAAAGATGGACAATGCTGAGATCTGTCAGTGGAACAGATGGGGAAAAGGCATGACCTTGAGCTTCTGCACAGCTCTGGTTATCACAGTCTAGAGTCCCTCCATGTTATTTAGGTAACAAAGCACTTTTTAGCATCAGTAATAGAAGCAGAATCTGCCCAAAGCTGGTTAAGCAAGGAAAAAAAAACAGTCTCACTCCCTACAGGAAAACTCAGTCTCTGATAGCAATACATCACCTCTGACCTCTGTTTTAATTTATGTTGCCGGAAGGGTCAGCAGAGGACAAAGGTCTATGTAATTCTCACTGAAACTCAGGGATTGCTGAAGTGGGGATGCAGAACCCTCATTTTATTTCAAGGTGTTCCAGGTTTTCATCACCTCACTGAACTGCAGGTACACAGCTGCTTCCAGCAGATGGAACTGTTTAGCTTTTCCTGAACTTGTCCCGTGTAAACGGCAGTCTGAACATGGATAACAAAACTGACCAGGCTGGATGATCTAACATTACCAGTGGGGAGGAAAAGGATGTACTTGAAAGACATAAAAGCTGAAAACCACAAAGAAAGTAAATGAGGAGAGATCTTTATAAAAGCAGAGGCAAAGTCAAGGCACAGAAGAGAAAATGTCCAAGAGGTGCATGAGTGTGGCAACCAGAAAGGCAAGGCAAGAGGGAGAGAAAGTAAGCAGGGGACAGCTTTCTGATCTGTGCTATAACATAAGGGGCAGGAACAGGAAAGGTACACAGAAAGATAATTTCACAGAATGATTTTGCAGTGCTTGTACTAGAGCACTCCATAAACACTGAAAATGGGTAAGTACTGGCTTCTCTTGTGCAAGTGTTGATGGTCTGCCAAGAAAAGACAGTAATAAAACATGCTCAGACTCAGCCCAGAAACCTGGCCAGATCTTATTCACTGTACTTTTAAAGAAGCTCTAACAGTTTCCCAGCTATGAGCTGGAATAGGTCAGACCTGAAAAACCATGGTTCTACAAAGCCTCCAATCAGTTGTGCTGTTCTCAGCACTACCAGTTTCTTATGATTCATAAACAATGTGTAGCACTTCATGTGACACAGCTTTTTGCTCCCCAAAGAATTGAGAGTCTGGTTCAACAAGTGAAAGAAATCACCCATGGAATATACTAGGAAATGTATTAGGAAATTTAGAGAAATTCCATTGAAGTTCTTAATTGTTAATGATGGAGGTTGGTCCTGCTCAGGGCCAGGAGTTGGACTCAATGATCCTGATGGGTCCCTTCCAACTCAGCATATTCCATGATTCTATGATAACAATGACACAGTGTTGTGCTGCAGATGTGGATTAGTATGTGTCACTATCATGGAAAAAATAAATGCATAGGGGAGAGTGAATGGAGGTTGGTTTCCTGGGGATTTTGGAGCGATGGGACAGAAACAGTGCAGTGTCACCAGGGAGCAAGGGAGTCTTTCCTTAAGAGAGCCAGACACAGGAAGCAAGAAAGTCTGTAGGGCAGCTGAAGGCAAGGCAAAGCAAGGTTGCAAACTGACAGATTATAACACAGACATTGGCTCAGGAAGTGGCCATACTGAAAGCACTGAATCATATGTACATTCTCCTGGCCAGCAACTTCTACACAGGCACGGCCCCTGCAGAACACTGGGCTGTGAAATGGCTCACCAGGAGATACCCAGGTCCTGGGGGAGGGCTTCTGCCTACACAGAACTTGAGTCATTGCACTGGCAATGCAAGCTGGGTGCTGCAGGAAGGGCCAAGATACACAGCTTATCCCACAGAACAGCCTGGCTCAAAATGCTGAGCAGACTTCAAGTCCTGCAGTTCAGAGTCTGTGTGCCCTCTGTGGATCTGCAAACTGTCACCATCTACCACTTGAGACTAGGCTTCAAAGGTTATTCAGGAAAGGTGGTTTTAATTATCCTTTTAAATGAATAATGAATATGGAGAACAAATTTTAAATGGAACACACACTGAATTAACACAAAAAGAGGTGAAAAAAGGGCAAAAGGAGATTATAAAGATGAACAATAAGATTATTTTACTCACTGAGAGTTTTTCCTTTGCTTGTTTAAATACAGCAGGAGCCTGGTTTGTTTCACCACCTGCTGCTGAGAAATCCAAAGAAAGACTTGATAGTTAAAGACAGTAATAATAAGCATTTCCATTTAGTACACTTCTTAGATCAATTAAATGCCTTGAAACTACTGTGCAAAGTAAGTACTTTGTGAATTACCCTCAGCAAACTGTATGCAGACATTTACATGCCTTGAAAATTTTCTGAATTCATCTTACTTGAGGTAAAATGGTATTCTATGTGTTTCAAACAAAATGAAATTTTGTATTCATGTTCCTAAAAGTCTATAAACTAAAAGAAAAAAGTTCCAGAAATAGCTGAAAAATATAAAAGTTTCTGGTCAATCCTCAGACAACTTAGCATCCTGATTTTCAGGACTGTCCTCTAAAAATCAGGCTCCTTTAAATCATCCACAAATTAAAATTTTAAGAGAGGCCTCTATAGTCACCACTTTCAAAATATTAGCCAACATTCATAATGGAAAGAGAGAGATGCACTGATGAATTATCATCCTAGTTGTGTCAGCAGGGTCAGTGTGTCATGGTTAGCTAAACTCTCTAGAATTTAAAAATTCAAAGTTCATCTGGGACATCAAGAATGTTAATTCAGTATTTTATTTATATGATACAACATGGTTTGAGATAGGATCTTTCTCTTGGCCTTTGAATCCATCCACACTGGTTTTTGAACAGGGCAGATTTTTGGAAAGCAGGTTATTAGCTTCACCCCAACACTGCTACTTAGGAAGGGATGTGCCACTTAACAACTAGACATGAAATCTTCTGGCACCTGTGCCAGGATGCCCTTGGTAAAGGCAGAAGTAGGACAGCAATCATAAATTATGACCTTCTGCTATACACCCAATTGTTTTCCAACCTTAAACCCAACCCTAATTCCTCAGACAGGAAAGGTCAGGTTAATTTTTCCCTTTTCTAATGCAGGTCCCAGGTGTGGTGAGGTTATCCCTGGTTTTCTGTCACACTACCCACTCTAGTCCAAGGTGTAGGAGAGAGAATTTGTGAGGAGGAAAAGAATATGTAACTGCATACTTCAGTTCTTCTGAATTTTTAAGAGAGGTAAGTGCAGCAGAGCCTTCCCATGTCACACTTTACCACAGCTATTACTGCTGCTTTGGGTCTTGTTTCCATCTCTTCTAGAAAACCACAAACAGCTTCTTTTCTCCTTCCCTTGGCATTCAACCCTAACCAGTCACAAGTGGAAAAAAAGCTGTGTCACTTGTGCCGATATGCCTGGTAACAACCACAACTTCTCCATCTGAACACAAGATTTCTACAGGTCCTGCTGTTGGCTTAAATACATAACAAACATGTTTCAATTCTGAGGTCACCAGAGGGTGACCTCAGAATTGAAAACAAGAAATATCATAGCCAGGTCATTGTCCTGGCCTTGCCTCCAAAAACACTCCTCTGATAACACAACTGCAGTAGCAAATCACAGCCACCCACAAAATCCAGGCCAGGCTGGGGGTTTCTACTCATGGAGCTACATTAGTCAAGGCAAAGACTTCCCAATTCTCTCATCAAGGTTGGCCATGACATTTCTTTTTCAAATGGCAAGGACAAGTCTCTCAAAAAACTGTCCCTGCCTCGTGGATATGGTGTTGTGAGTTACTGGTATTTGCCAGTGCTTACCAGTGACATGGGAATTGTTTTCAGGTATTGAGGGGCATTAGGGCAAAGATGTACTGTTCTGGGCCATTGTGCAAAACATAAAAGAAAATATTAACTTCTTTTGGTAGATATCTGTATCTTATGACTGGACATGTTTCACTTTGAAGTCATGGTAAATGCAGTGTGGAGCTTTTAACTGACTGCAACACACTCAAAGCTCTGTGGACTACACTGCCAAGAACTTTTGTGGGGCTCTGTTACCTAGGCATTAGTAAAGCTGAAATGGCCACTTCAAACAGGATGCAGTGACAGTCAAAACTGGCTTCAGGAAATGGTGCTGTATTTTATTTGAAAATGGGAGAGAGACAATGTCCCTCTAGATTCCATGTCCTGGAGAAACCTGGATGACACATTCAAGCTCAGGGATATGTAAGGTAACATATGACCACCTGCACTCTTAGAGTATCACATAGTGTTGCAGTCTTTCTCATGGTCTCCCCCCAAGTCCCATCAGGAAGTATAAAAATGGGAGGTAGAAGAAAATAAGACATACTGTAATTTTTGCAGCAACAGTGAGTGTGCTGAAACATTCTGCAAAATATATTTGATCATTTTCTGTCATAGTTTCAGCTCCTCTGCTTTAGAGCTCAAAGTTCAAGCCACATTTCTGAAAGTTTTATGATGAATCTGGGTCCATCATTTTGGTTGCTGTCCACCTGAGGACTTAAATAAAGGAGGACTTAAGTAAGGGGGATCATTTTTGTATTATATTTCTCACTTTGATTAATACATCTGCTTCACTGTGTATTGCAGTGAGAGAGAAAAACCTCTGAGATGTTTCAGGCACATGTTTCAGGTACAGGGCAAATTTCCTTATCCAAATCCATTGGTATGACTCAGTTCTCTTTGGGATTCTGTGGGTCAGAACAGTTCAGAGGAGGTAGTGGCAGAGCACCTGAGGGTGTGACAGCACTGACCACGCAGCTGTAGAAGTGTAGAAGAAGTTGAGAACACTACAAAGCCAATGCTTTCCCCTCACCCATGTCCACATCTTATTGAACCCCCTGGGGCTTTCAAAAAAACATGTGAATTATGAGTTGTAACTTCTAAGCTATCAAGCTGTGCTTTGGCAAGCAGCAAGAGATAGCAAGGAGAAATGTTTTAACTGTTTTTTAAAATTCTGCCCTCTTGGGTAGTTCTGATCCATAGTGCAAGTTAGAACAGCCCAGAGATTGCAAACTGAGAAGGAGCCATCAGTGCAACACAGAGGGGACTGAACCAGCCTTTTCTTTCCTGGTTCCATTACTCCTGAGAGGGGGAAGTGAAAGGATGAGATCCTGTCATGGGAGCGAGGTGATGGGATCATTAGTTCTGCTGTCCTAAAGGAACACAGCCAGGATACAATCTGCACTTCATACAGCAGAGGCACAGTTCTAAACCTGTTCTAATCCTCTGACTGCATTTTCACTGGTCACACCTCCCTGCTGGGGCTGCCCTGCATTTACAACAGCAGTGACTGGTGCAAAACTGCAGGGGAATGACTGCCTAGGGACACTTTTAGTATTGCTTTGCTTATCAATATGATGGGTAACGAATCTTCCTCTTAATTTCTAAGCTGTGAGAAGATGCCCGTGCACTTCTGCATAGCTGTTCATCATTCTCCTCTTATTAGCCCTAGTTCCAAACAACCACAGCATGTGGCTGCGTTACTCAACAGAAAACCTGGCCTCTTTCAGTAATTTTTTTTAAGATCACAATGAAAGTCAAGATGTTCATCCTTCCACTTTGAACTCACAGGAACCATGAATAATATGTGAAAATGCTGGAAGAGTTATTTTGGTCCTCTAAATAATGATACACCTATGGAGTCGTAACAGGTATAATTTCTTTCTTCCTTTCATCTTCCTCTATCAAATATTAAGATTTTTGCTTGGAATGCATTTCGCAGTGTGAGCCCAGATTTCTTCTCTCTCAGCTCCATGCTGCATGTGGCTGGATTCTCCCTGTGGATTTTGACTGTACAGCATAAACATCAGTGACAGATTGGGAATTATCAGTGCAGATAACATCAATAAACAATATGTAAGTCTGAAACACTTCTTATTATGCATGAGAGTAAAAAAGCAGAATAATGGAAATGCATACCATGGTTTAAGTTGCCAACATTTTCCCACCAGAAAATAAAATAAAGCATAATTTTTTAAAGAAAAAATAAAAATAAACAAAAAAGATGAGTAGAGATTCCTAGAACACCACACTCTAAGCACGATGCCAAGTTACAACCACAGCACTTGGAGGCCCAAGCAATGACAAGCATACATGATCATGGTCTCCATCAAACAACAAACAAATACCAGGAAAGAAAGAATAAAAGAAAAATGGTACAAAACACTAAAATAGCAATACTATTTGTGAAGATTGATACTCTTGGAGGAAAAAAAAAAAAAACAGAGAAGCTGCTAGAGCTATGAGATTTACAAAAGAAAATGTCTATGTTTGCCAGCCACATTGCATAACTGAACAGAACGCAGTCACCTGTCTGCTTCCGTTTAACACAGGAGAGATGAGTTGGTCTAGTATATTTGATAGCAGGTTTTAAAATTATTTTCCTGGAGGGAGAGTGGGCCTGAACTTCAGTTTTTTTAGCAAGTTCAGCTTTCTTATACACTGCTATGGACAAAAAGAACACAAAAACATAGAATCAGAAAAAAAAACAAGCAAACCATTTCATATGATCAATACATCAAGTGTCAAGCCCACTGTTCCACAACTCCAACCCAATGCATTGCTTCTTCTGAGGGGAACAAATCCTGTGCTGGAAGAGGGACAGCACTGGTTTGCATTGGCTCAGATGCATTACCCAGTGATCAGTGGGGATGTCTACAATGAAATAGGACCAGTGGAGCAGTGAGCCTTGGACATGGCTTCTCACATAATTGTACAATATCTCATTAAAGAACTCTACCGTTAATAATGTCATGGTGCACATAATCTACAACAGAGTAACCAGATAGTATTGTAAAATAGTAAGAAAATAAAAAAAAAATTGTAATAGGAGTGTGAAATGAACCTTTTTTCCTTCTCACTTCATCTCTGGAGAGTGTGCTAGGTTCCTTTTTAGCTATTTTCCTTTCAGGAGTAGAAATCCTGCCTCTCCCAGTTTTAAAAGGTTTCTCTTTTTTATGCTTATCAAGAGATGATCTTCGCAATTCTCTCTCTGCTTTCTCCTCTTTAGGAACAGTCTCTAACTGTTCAGTCATGATGCTCCTATCATCATCTGTAGGATCAGAGCAAATTACAACAACAAACAAAAGATTAGCAACAAATGTTAACAATACTTCAGAGGAGCAGGGAAAAAATAGTTGAAGATAAAGCAGATGATTAATTTTTAAAAAAGAAAACTATTTTTACCATTTGTTCTGAAACATGCTGAGATTACTATTATAACGGAAATAATTTTGCTTTTCAATCATTATGATTTGGAAGCAAAAATATTCAACAGACAAAACAGAAAGGATAATGCACACCTTGAGTGTCTGCCCAGAGACTGTCTGTGTCCATGATGGAGTCATCAATTGTTGTTTCATCTTTGTAATCGTCACACGTCTCTGCTTTGTAGTTAGTGAGCAGGATTTCTTCTCTCTGGGGTGAAGCAGGAGCCTCTCGGGAGCCTTCCTTGGGCTCAACTTCCACTTCTTCAACATCTAGCTCCTCTTCAGCCTGGGAGTCTCCTGTTTCAATGTCTTCCTGCTGAGTAGCAGCAAAGCGCACGCTGTGAGAAGCAGATTCACCCTCATCAACTGTTGTCTGCACCACTGTGATAAAGTCATCCTCCACCGTCACCACTGATTCAATAATGCCTTTCAGTTCAGGCAGTGCTTCTGGGCTACCCTTGGCTCCCATTTCTTCTGCAGCAGTCTTGCCAAAGTCTGGGGGCATTTCTGATAAAAGGTACTGTTTATCCTCTTCTTTTGCTTCTTGCGCTGCTTCCATCTCTGCCTCCTCATATTCTTTCTCTTCTGGGGCTCCAGCTGCCAGTTCACAAGGCAGCAGCTTTTGGGTTTCCATAGGTTTCACAGCTCTATCCAGAGTCTCTTCAGCTCCTTCTACAAGTTGTGGTATGCTTTCCATCTGAATCTCAGCAGGCTCCTCCTGGAGAGACTCAGCTTTTGGAAAGAGGAGCTCCACAGAAGTCTCCTTTGCCGGTAACTGTGTAGGCATCTCTTCCCCAGACATGGGAGGTTTTGGATGTTCTGCTTTGATATCCTCTGCTTTCACAGATTCTCCATTCAAACTTTCTTGGGCTTGATCATGCTCTCCACTAGATTCATAAGATTCCTCCTTATCAACTGCCTCTTGATGCACCAGATCTGGCTTAGTTACTTTTTCCTTAATTTCTGTTTCTGACAGTTTGGTAATGTCCTTCACGTAACTAGGCTCAGTCTTGGAAAGTACATCTGCCTCCTTTGCTTCTCTGGAGAAGGTGGTCTCCTCTTTCTGCTGAGTGTCTTTGGGTTCAGGCTCTGCTCTTTTAAGAGAGGTTTTGTCTTTCCCTAAAGGAAGAGAAACAACCTCACTAATCTTAGTGTCTAACTTACTCTGATATTCTTGGTCAGCTCTCATTGCAGCCACCTCCATGTCATGCTTAATAGCATTGTAATCTGGTTTAATTGGAGCTTCTATTTCAGCTATTTCAGGAACAACACTAAGAGTCTTCTCCTTCTCCATCAACAAACAAACAGAATCCTTTTCGATTGATATCTCTGAAGCAGAAATTCTGTCACAGATTGAATCAGCAGGTAAATGAACTTTACTAGCCACACTTTCTTCTTTCCTTTCTAACACTGCCTCAGCCCTCGTCTTCTCTGGTTCTGCTTCTTTAACAGGACAGACTTCTTTAGAGTCAACTTGATATTCACTTTTTTCTAGCACAGTATCCAGTTTCTCTTTTTTCTCCTCCTCAAAGTCCCTCACCAGAATGGACTCACCATGCTGCCCTAAGTCTTTTTCACTGAGGAAGTCTTCTTTTGATTTTTCAGCAGCTGCCAGCTTCACTTCTATTAAAGACAAGTCGGGAGCGAGGCCACGTCTCAGTTTTTCATCTGTGCCTTCGTAGAAGGGACAGGTTTCACTCGTTAAATTCTCACTGTCCTGAACTGGAGAAGGGAGTGGTACTGTGTACTTATTGAAAACACAGTAGCCCAAGTCTTCCAGCTGACTTTCAGCTTTTAGAATTACATGGTTTTCGTTTGTCACAGGTGGCAGGGCTGTGCTGCTGTCTTCCACAACAGTGTCAGAAGGAGCTGACTTCTTCTGTGCCCCCTCAGCATCTGCACTCACAGAGGCTAATCTAGATCTTGTCCCTGCCAAATCTAACATTTCAGGCAGGTCAGGAGCCAGGACAGCCCCATTTTTGTAGTAGTCTTTGGCCTGGAAAGATGGTTCAGCTGAGGTCTCAGGCTGGACATTTTCTTCTACCATTACTTTTTCTTCTTCTATGTGTTCATCTTCCTCTCTGCTTTCAATGGGGAAACAGGGGGCCTTCTCCAGTGCTGGTGTGGTTGCTGGCAAGTAGTCATCACCTTCATCCATACTTCCACTAGTGTTAGTTAGAATATCTGAAGCAAGGGGAGAAAGATCATGTGCACGACCAAAACTAAAGCCTAGGGCTATCGAATCCAGACAGGACATGGGCAAGTTAATAGACATACTTCTCTGTTCAATTGCAGATCTCCCCCCAAGTCCCAAGCTCCTGCTTAGAGTTAGGTCATCTTTATTTTTACTGTGAAGTTCTCTCTTATCCCCATAGACTTTGGGGTCAATAGTGAACATCCTTTCTGTTGGAGAACTGGGTTCTTCAGATGTGTCTGGTGTATAGCTCTGAGCCAGGGTACTGTACCCCATTTCACGAGTATGCACATTCTGCTGCTGATTCAATTCTGCCTCTAATTCTTCCTCCTCCTCCTCCTCCTCTTCATCTTCAGGTATTAGACGACCTCTCTGATAAGGCTCATATTTACTCTCTTTAGTGTCACTTAGCTCATAGTAATCACTGCTTTGTTTCAGAATATCTGCTTTGAAGGCTTCCTCTTTCAGAGCAGAGGTTTCAAAATACTTCGACATTCCTGACTGATCCTCCTCTTCTTTCATTTGATGAGGAGCTGAAACACTTGTCTTATCCTCCTCAGTATCTTTTTTAACATCTTTCTCTTGAGAAGCTTCAAGAGTAGGAGTCTTCTCAGTGGTTAAACCAGGTGCTTCAGGGGCTTTCTCTGTTACCCTGGATAACTGAGTGGTATCAGGGTGCTCTGTTGTTTTCTCAAGGGTCGGTTCATGGCTTAACTTAGCTGAGGGTACCTGTGTGCTTTG
The DNA here is from genome assembly GCF_049639895.1 of Pseudopodoces humilis. Lineage (NCBI taxonomy): Eukaryota > Metazoa > Chordata > Aves > Passeriformes > Paridae > Pseudopodoces > Pseudopodoces humilis. Next base: position 33,210,227 of record NC_142207.1, on the reverse strand, counting down.
CTGTGCCTCCTTTTTCACATCTGCTGCTGCTGAGAGCCCACTTTGGTCCATTTCTTTTTCTGCTTTGAGAGTATCAGGTGATTTTTTAGCTTCACCATCCTTTTGAAAGTCTGTTTTGTCTAGGGAAAGTGTCTTAACTTCTGTTTTTGTGGGAGTTTTACCATAATCTAATATTCGAGCCTCCTCTTTATCACAGAAGTCATACCTTTCTTCCTCATCGCTCTCATCCTTAGTCATGTCCTTTTCCTCTCCCCATGCAGGGGTTTTTGGGGTGCTTGGAGTTTTCAATCCATCTACAGTTGCTGCTGAGACTTCTTGTAGAGCAAATGTCCTGTCTCTGTGGATCTGTTCATCTTTACTGAGATCTTTGGCAAACAGTTGGTCAGTAGGTTCCTGATGTGTTTTGAAACCATCTTTGAGTGAAAGCTCCTGGGGGAGAACAGGAGATGGACCTGAAGGAAGTTCACTTTTGGCTGCTTCTGCCTTGGGTTCTGGTAGCAATAGAGAACTTTCACCATGGCTGATGGCACCACCTTGGATATCTTTGAGGTTGTCTTGAAATTTGATGGCCATAACTTGGTTGGTTGATGAGGGCACACCTGCAGTCCTTTCTTCCACCCTGCTCTCTTCAGGCAGTTGAGATGACAAGTGCTCTTTTTCTGGGTGAGCAGGAGGCTTAGCAGCAGGTTCTGCAAAACTGGCTTCCTCTTTCTTTTGTGAATCAGTTTTCAAGATCCATTCTGACGGAGGTGAAAGCATTTTTTCTTTGTCTTTGCTCTCTGAATCCTTTTTATCTGCAGCCTCTGTTTTTGCTGACTGTGGAACTAAGGCATCATATTTAGGTTGCTCAACAGTCTTATTGTCTTTCCCAGATTCACGTTGCTTTGTGTCTAATGGTTCTGCTGCAAAAGGGCATGTGCCCTCCTGGACACGGAATTTCATCTTCGTGGCTGCAAGTAAATCTGAAGTAGTTTGTTTGGGTTTTATAGCAAAATTATTTAAAGCACTTACAGGCAGGCAATCATGTAGCTTACAACATTTTGGTATGAATGATGGAATGGAAAGGGAGAAAGATGTGAGCATGCAGCAAGGCATCCACCTAGAAATCTGCTTTTAAGTGTCAAATACTAGTTTCCTTTCAATGTATAAGGTTTTATAAGGAAAACGCGAGTTGTACGCATATAAATGTGAGCGCTGAAATGAGATGATTTCATGTAAATCCTTCATCTTCATGATTTGTATACAGCAGCAAAACCACAAATAACCTCACTTCATTAGAAGCTTTGCTGGACTCTGTAGCTTAGTTTTGTGTTAGTAAAGTCTGCAGCTTTAAAGGAATCAATAGTACCTTTGTGTGCTGGTGATACTTAAAACATACATAGCTATACATTTCTATGTATTTTTATACATTTTTCCTCTACATGCTGCCTAAACTAGAGATAATGCCTGCAAAGGGTTTTGCAAGTTTCAGAAGCGGTTTGTTTTTTAACTGTACTAGGTTATAACATTAGCTCTTTGTCAAATGACCAAAATCTCACTGCTGCCACCAAACCATCATGTGGAAATCGGCAACAGACCTATGAATAGTCCCAGATCTTGAAGGTCTGGTCTTCAAAATGGCCAGTCACCAACAGCTGTAGCTGAAATCAAAGAATGCTTAGCATGTTTCCATGACTCTAGATCAGGCCCTAATTAAGTTAATTTGAAACTAAAAAGGCTAGTCTTATACCCTTATACCTTTATTTTCAGAAATTCCTAGTTGGTTTTTTTTAATACTCACTCTACTAATCATTATTAGCTTGATCTTTTTTTAATGTCCTGTGGAATATATTGATTCCTAGCTCACTGAAATCTTCCTATGATGGAAAATATGAAGAGAAAGACCGCAGAATATGGCATATCTTTCTGCACTAATCTTTAAAAATGGTTTTATGAGTTTTTTCTAAAGCTTGTTACAACCAGCATTGGGCTGACTCTGAATTTCCTCAGATCTGAAGTCCATGGAGCCGCATTTTTGCTCTGATGAATCTGTTTTTAGAACAATTATTATTGCTTATTCTTTAAATATTTGCATACGTTAATACTGAGTCAAGAAAGCAACTGCCATTCTAAAACCTACAGGTAACCAAACTGGAAATCTACACCTATGGTAATTTTTCTATTTTTACATTTGGTGACTGCCTTGCAATCCCCATGAAGTGTAAAGCATGGCCACTGGGATGATGTCATCCTCGTTTGACAAAACTTAAATAGCTAGATACTGCTTTTCTCCATGCATCCTTCTGTGTCTCGTACTGTAGTGTAAGCAAACAATACCAATGGCATCAGAGTATATTCTGACTGCCAAAGGAATTCAGTGTTCCTCAGAACACAAACCTCCTAAATGCAGCATTCCTTAAGCAGGTAGGAGTGGCTACACCACTACTCCACACAAGGTGTCTTTGTCCTTTGTTCCACAGGCTGAAGAGAAATACCATTAAAAGAGGAATACTGAAGCCTGGTTATGTACTGGTTACGTTTTCTTACGTACTAAAGATGACTGCAGTAAGCATTTTATTTATTTTTTATTTATGTTCAGAGACTAAGTCTAAACTTCACCCAGTCCTAACCTTCACTTTGAAGGCAAACATCACAGTGGAAGTGATGGAGATTTTGCCTAAGAAGGGCACTCCAGCAGGGTAAAGCACTTGTAATAAGGTGGCACACACAAAAATAAGAGTTCTGGCAATGACTGAGGAGAGGAGGGGTGGATTGCAATGGATGACAAGGGTATGATATCAGAAGCAATAGCTTTAAGGAAGCTAAACCAGAATGCGCTGAAGCACACACAAAAAAAACCAAACCAACCAAACCAAAAACCTGCACACTGCAAATGGAAACATTTCTACAGTTTAAGCATCTTTATGTCATAGTCAAAGGCGGTAAATCTGCTGTTTGAAAGGAATGCAGATGAACCTCTGCACCAAAAAGGAAAAAAAAAAATACATAGATTAGCAATGTGACTGGCAAACACATCTGAGATGGGGAAATAAGGCTTACACAGAGGAATAAGCTCAGCTGCAAAGCATATTATATCATGGCAAAGTAAAAAACTCAGGAATCAGCCGCAGCGGTGGGAAACCATGTTGTCATACAGCACCTACACAATCATATTATCCACTACACACTCTTCAAGCATAATAACAAGAACAGTCATACTAATAAATGGGAAAAACAGAAAATGAAGCAGGCTTGGAAAGCACTGGAGAAAGCTGGAGAAGGATTTGCTGGCAGCAAACACATGCAAACCTAAGGAGGACACACCTTCCCCAGGCAAGGAAGGGGATGTGTCTTCCAGGAGTGCTCCAACCACAAAGGTCATACTCTCCCTGCTGGATGCCACACTTGGCACTTTGTCTTCATGACACACTGAACCACAATCCCACTGACCCTCACAGAGGCCCTTTGCCTGGTCTGAAGGCTTAAGGGGCCTGTGCTCTTTCCCCACTTGCTTCCCAGGAAGAGCAGCAGGTTTCACTTCCACAGCCATCAGACTCTTTACTGGTTCTTCTTCTTGGGGATGGAAAAAAACAGGTGACATCAAAACCAACAGTAAACACCAAGCAAACAGCTGAACAGGATTGCTTTTACATAACCCTTCCAGGACTGCATTTACATAACCCTTCCAGCTCAATACTTTCGATTTAAGTCTGTACAGGACTGCCAGTACTCAGTTCATTTTAGCCACTATGGAACTGAATTTTCTTTAGGGAAAAAAACCAAACCAAAAGCCTGCCTCTCCCCAGACAAGCATGTTTATGCTGTAAGATGAGAGCTGAAAGTGTTTTACAGGAATACCTCTCCCAAGGGTGACAGTGGGTCAAACAGTCATTGGAAATGGAGATGGAATGGAATAATGGATGGCTCTGACAACACGAACACATCAATGAGCTCAAAGTACACTGACATTTTTCTAATAAATGTGCTGTTTAGTCCAGTACAAGACATTCAACTGAGATGGAGGAAGGTATGAGGTATTGATTTCTTTCCACTGACCTGGTAATACAGACTGCTGAATGCCAGCAAGTCAATCTATTGTATGAATCCTGGATTTGGCAAAATACTGAGAACTTTCATAGTCATAAAAGGCCTTATGCATGGCTAATAATTAATTGTTTGTGCAAGATTTCTGCCAAAATTCCTACACTGAATGGGTTTAGAAATGATTTCTCCCTTACACTGTCTGACATCTGAAATCTGTATGTGAAAATCACTATTTTAACACAAGGACTCTTCATTTCCTTTGCTGTTTCCCCACTTATCCCCAGGCTCCTCATCATCAATTAAGTCAAAGAAACCAATGAATGCAATATAGCTATTTGTTCATCCAAATTTCTAAAACATACCATCAGCCTATAGGCTGTTAGGATCAGTATAGTAGTATCAAGAACAGTCTTTGCTTGTGCCATGGTAGAAGAATTATTAGAAAAATCTGCATCCCAGGCTTGTACTCCTGCCACTGCTACTCAGACAAAAATTACTGTGCACTATTAGTATTTCCTCTGGTAAGAAATCAGGATTAAGTGTGAATCCCTTGATTCAGCAACATACTCAAGGAGCTGACCAGCAGCCATGCTGCAGGGAACCTGATGACATCCCTGAGTTTCAAATGTGTCTCACAATGAAGTACTTTTCCTAATCAAGCATAGAACAAAGCAGTTTTAAATCTGGAAGTGGCTGTATCCAGCCTCTTGGAATTACAAGGGCTTCATTTTTCTCCTGAGATTGGCCCAGTGAAAACCAATCAATCATCTGTTTCAGCTTAAAAGAGAAAGAAACATAAACACTATTTGAGGCTGAGAAAAATATCACTGTGTAAAGAACAACACAATATTAATAACATAAAATAATTAAGGTTAGATACTGTATCTCAAATGAACAGAAGCCAGAAGATTCAGAATCAGACCCTGACCAATGCCTGAGCGTTGTAGAAATAGAAGCAGATTGTAAAAGCAGCCTTGCAGGACAACAGGTGTGCAGCTACAAAAGACCCTGACTTGAATAACTTGCTTTACTTTTCTTTTTCTGATTTTATGTACTTTTGTATGTGCTTCCCCTCTCAATTAAAAAAATTCTAAGGAAAGCCTCTCCTTTCACTCTGAGCAATACTCCTTCATTTCCTGAAACACTTTACACAAAACCACATGAATAAAAATACTCAAACTAGAAAGTTATCACTGAATCAACAGAAAAATCATATAGTCTCTCTTTGTGCAGCAGACTCTTATGTCAAACAGACTGCTGGCCAGCAAGAACAGCTGTTTCACACAATAGTCTGGAATAGCTGGAATAGCTGGAAGGGACCCAGAAGGATCATCAAGTCCAACTCTCAAGTGACCAGCCTGCACTTGGCAAAACCTTGGCATTTTAGTACTGTGCTCTCACCAGCTGAGAGGATCTCAGGGTCTCATAATGCCAATCTTTCCACTCATGATCCAGCTTATTTGCCTTTTTTCTCCCCCACATAGATGTTCTGAGATCTTACACTTTCACCAGAAGCAAATGCTATGACTGAAAAGGAAGCTGCCCATGAACTGTTATGTACAGCTACAGGCACATAGCTAAAGTAAGGCTACACTTGTGATTTTTCTATCTCCCTACCTTCAGTCAGACATGCTGACATGAACAATCTTCAATTATTAGTGATGATCTTTTACTGATGCTGTTATTAGGCTGTTAATTCTGTAATTATCGTGTTAATTCTAAACAATGGTTTTCTTAAAATGAGACAGTGACCAGTTTCAGGGAGACAGCTCCATCCTCCTGAGACACAAGCCTTTAGAGGACCCAGTACTGTTTTTAACTTCAGGTCCCAGGACTGAGTGCTGTGAAATGAAACATCACCTATTTCACCTTTGAGAAGTCAGCTGTTCTGTTAGTCACTGAAAAAGATTCTCCCTTGATTTTACTTTTACATAACACCTACTGGTAAAATACTACTTACTGATGTGCTCAGGTCATAAAAACAGGAAGCACAGAAAGGCTTTTCTCCCCTCAGTGTTTGCAGTCATCTGGCACAATGCAAATGGAGTGTGCAAAACAACTGGAAATCAAACATGACCCAATATGGCCTGAAATTACCTGTAAGGGGTAAAACTTACTTCACCTGCTGAAGAATTCAAGTCCTTCCAAGGCTATCTTTGGTATAGATATATTTTTTCCCCATTGTGTAAACAATTGGCTTACTTTCAGTAACAATATTTTGGCCTACTCTGCTTACTCTTCTTGGCAGTATTTCTCTGGTATAAAGAACAAATTAGCTTCCAGTTCTTTTAACTAGCTGCTCCTTTTGCTTCTGCTATAAGCCAGGCCTGAAGAACAAGAGCCCTGATTTAAGTGGGAGCCATGGTTACACTGACCCCAAAGCTGCTCATGTTGCAGCTTTACCTAGACATGGAGAGACTCTTGGAGGGATGGCACTTCCATCTGGGGAGAAAATACAACTAGGTTTCCCTCCCCAGAAGGCAGCAAACCCAGGCACATAAAGAATGGAATGGATGGCAGGTGAGCACAGGGGAAGAGGAGCCAAATGGGACCAAACTACATATTAATTGCTTAGAAGAACACATGCTGTGCACAAACCACTTCTCACAACTCACACTATACCCATATACATTATACACCTGACTGACTGTACTACAAACCTCTGAAGTGTCCTGACATAGATGTATCCCTCACAGATTTAGTGATTAAAAGTGAAATATTTTAAAAGTTCTTTAATTAAAAAGAAAACCAGCTTACAATTTGGCTTTATTTTTCATCGTATCTGTTTCAAAATTCCCCACTTTTCCCTATAAATAAGCAGCATTTAAATAACAACAACAACAACAAAAAAAAACCTTCCCCAAATAGGTAGCTACCTTTTTTTTCCTGATAAAGGCCACAAAGTGCTGCTCACAGCAGTCTCTGTCCTATATTTTATGCTGTTGTATCACATTTCTGTGAACTAGCTCCCACCTTGGTGTTTGCTAATGCTTTGGAATGACAGGTTTATTCCCATCACTGAAGCCTTGCAGAAAATCACATTAGTGGGACTAATGACAAGTACAGGGACAGGCAGTTGGAGCTGTTTTTGCAAGACAAAGAGAAATAACACTACCCAATGAAAATGACTGGCCTGCCACCTCATCCGTACAAGCCTAGAGGGGAGACTTGGGACCTCCTGTAGGCTGAGGAGTCCTCTCATCACAAATAAAGCTATGAAAAACTAAACATCCAGTGCTAGAGAGAAGATGTTTAAGTCCATTCTCAGTGTATGACAACTGGCAGTTTGATGAACACAGATTCACGGGGAGCCTTAAGCAGCTGCAGCTATTCCACTGGATTTCCTACCAGCTTCAAGTACAAGTCCATGCTTTGAGTCCCTGATCTTTCTATAGGCAATTATAACTTACAGGATTTCTCCCAGAGCCCCCAAAACTTTCACTCTTAGATCCAGAACACTAAGTCAGAAAGCAAGGCCTTAACACAGGCAGCATAACAGATCTCCTTGTGGGATGCCAAAACAAGATGGCTCAGGAATGCTACCCTAACTGCGATTAGCCAAGTCTTGGAAACAATTTTGATCCAAAATAATCCCATTTATAAGAGCTCTAAGGTTCTCCCTGGCGAACAGCAGTAAGTTTTAAGTTTCTTATAGTATATCATGAAAAAACAACCTCTGTGTCTTTACAAAAAGCTTGTCTGCTTTCTCAAGTAACCTGCAGTAAGTGTCCTGTAATGTCATGGCATGGACTTCCTCTGCCTGGGAAAGGATTGCTGTAGGAAAAACCCCTTCAGGCTCAATCACCTCCCAAAAGGAAGTAAAAGGAGCAGTGAATGGCAATCTTAGCAGCTTCTATACGTATCACAGTCCTGCAAGAGAAAGATGGTCCATGTTTAAGATGGGTGCCATCGCTGAGGCTGGCTGGAACCAAAGGCAAGCTTTGTGCACAAAGATCACACATGGAACTCAGTTAGGAGAACTGTATTCACAGTTTCTTTCAGGGCACAAAGAGTGCCTGAACCACTGATGGCTTAGCTGCTTCTCTTCTGTAGTGGAATCCAACCCCCATATTCAGGGGTTTATGCAATATTAAAAGAGGCAGTTATGGAAAAATAACCTGGCAACCCACTTCTGCCAAGCAGGAAGCTCTGCGGAGCACTGCAATAGGAAATGCTAAGCACAGCATTGTGCCCAAGCTTCCCACTTTTCCCTAGAGCTTAAGAGCCAGAAGCAAGGTTGCAGGGAATCATGTCAATCTGCTTGCAGTGCAGAACCTGTGGCTTTCTTCTCCATAGCAAAATCCACAGAATTCTGTAACAGATTTGAAGGCTCTCAGGGCTTGTGAAAGGCAAATTACAGGGGGTGAGCCCACAGTTCAGGGCATCAGAGACCAGAAATCAACTCCCTCCTAAATCCAAGAAGGTTCAAAACTTCAATCCCCCCTTCTCTGCAGGGTGCCCTCACACCAGCCCATGAATTACTGAAGACAAAGCACTTGCCACCTCTTCAGCTGGATCTGGGACAACATGAAGGAAAGAAGGGAAGGTGGATACAGTCAAGAAGCTGAACACAGAGAAGGAAGATGTGCAGAAGGGGAGGTTCTCCTTCCAGCTGTGGGTTTATTTATTCAGGGGCCCTTCAACAGCAAAAGGCATCAACAAGAGTGAAGGTGAAATCCCAAGACTTCTCTATACTGTTGCAAACAAGACTAAAAATCTCTTCTTTACAGGCTCTGAACAGATTGTAGGCAAGAAAACAGAGGTCTTTCCTCTGCTCCTTAAAACTGCGGGAACTAACAGCAGCAAAAATGCTTAATACACTTTTTTGTGATGGTCCAAAATCACCAGGAGTGGAAAGCCTGGTACTGTTTGGGGCTGTTACATTTGTGGCTATTTTACAAATTTACACTGTTTTTTTTAATCAGTTTGAATGAAAATATTTTCAGAATTAATGCAGATAATTTCATTAACAGGATAATGATGTCTATAAGGAGGCTATGCTTTTATTTCAGCAACAAGAAAAATCCTTTGTTATTCTAGTCCCTTCTAATCTTTTCCATCTCAAAGCATGGGGAAAATCCCTAATGGATTTTAAAGTCCAAGATTAAAATCACTTCTCACAAAGGCTAATTCTGCTTTACTTTCCTTGTATATTTTGAGAATGTCTTTCAAGAAGTAATTTTCACAGTCAACAGATCCATTTTCATACAACACTTGATTTTTAGTTTACAAAACGTTCTCATTTGGTATATAAAGGCTAACCTGACTATTTCAAAGTGAAAGACAGTCTGTCAGAGACACCCTTCTATCCTGTAATGTTTATTTTTTTTTTTTACATGAAGACATTGTTGAGCATCATCAAAAGGCACAGAGCACAAAAGAAATGCCAAGAAATTAGAATATTACGTCTGTCCTGCATGACCAGATACAACTGATAAAAGGATTAGAGGGTGCTAGAGAGAATTTAATTTCCTGAACAAAATTATGTTATTATAGTTGAAATAAATATAATAATTTCAATAAGGCAAATCAGTTCTCTTACCTTCTGCAGCAGTAAAAAGGGACAGGTTCATTTGAATGTTTTCCTGCAGCCAAATCAAAGAAACCTACATCCAACCGACTTCTTTCTCTCATGAAATAAACTTGACCCACAAACCTCTCTGTCTTTCCTACCTTTTTTTTTTTTTTTTCCCTTTTAATTTGTGTTTGCTGCATGGCTGGCCACATCCACCTTTGTCAGTCTACAACAGTGATTTCCTTCCTACATTGACTGAAGAAGTCTCTTGGATTCAAAGCAATGTGACACACACTGACAAGTGCATTAGGAAATGCTTCTAGAAGGAAAAATAGAGGTCTGAGGCAGATACACCAAGTGCTCACCTTTTTTGTTCAATAAATTAGTAAACTGTATTTTACTAAGCAGAAAGACATTCAATGTAAGGATGCATGAGGATGGATAGCCAGATGGTATAGGAAACAGGAGGTTTAAACAAGGACAGTAAAATTGGGTCAAACCCTACTGAGGCAAACTCTTCTGAATGGGAACTTTGCCTAAATAGGTCTGGCTCACTCAGGTCAGCAAAAACTGAACTTACCCACAGAAAGTAAGGACTGTATCTTCTAATACAGAGCAGAGCACAAGATTTTTACTACCATTTTTACTGCACTGAACTGACAACACTGTATTTTGGTAAAAAGCAACATAATAAATTTCCAGTGAAATTATTTCCAAGTTCTTTCTGTTGCTTCAAACAACTTTACTGTGAGTTCCTGTTTGAGAGCCAGACATAAACAAGAAGCTTCCAGCACACTTCATTACAGACTCAGGACATCACTTCTCTCCCTTCTTCCCTTGCAAACTGGCCATGTGCTCTTAAAACTGAATCAAAATCTTCTATGTTGTGGAAAAGTCTCTTTTGACTAACGTTAAAGAAAATTATTTGAAAGCTATTAAAAACCATGACATTGTGTAAATCATCGAAACATCTCCCTAATACATTGCTTTCAGTCCTTGTAACCACCTCTGCAGGTTAAGTGTTATTATATTAATTCAATCCTGCATGCAAGGAAAGAGAAAACCAACAATGTTAAGTGACTTGCTGAGTCATTTGCACATCTGGGAACTGCAGTCTGGCAGTAGATAATAACCTCAAGCTGCAGAGTGTTTTGCCACCTTCCTGTGTTAGTGCAACCAGCAAAATGCTTTCCATTTGCTATGGGGCCAATCTACAACCTCGTGGCAATTAATCAATAGAAGTACTTTATAAAATCCTAAAATACATGCAAATATACAGCTGATACAAACAGCACACAAAGCCAAACCTAAACCTGAGCCTAACAGAAGAACCTTGACATTGGCCTGAAGCAGAAGAACAAGCCCTTTACAATGATATAAAAAATCAAAAAGCTTACACAGGACTAGCCAAGTGAATTACATACTAAAGCATATGATAAAGCCCTGGTAACAATTATAAAAATCTTTGCTAATGCCTTAACAATTCTCTTTTCAGTTAATAGTTTTGACTGCCATTACCTCTCTGTCATGAGTCCAGGAACTGCTGTATTATTTTTAAAACACACAACAAGCAGATGTTTCTTTAAAAACAAAACCAATCAATTATTCAAGTTCTTTATGTTACTAACTGTTACTAACCACACCAACTAGGCCCTTCCAGTAGAGCAGACTGACAAATGTTGTTGTTAACACAGCCTGTAATTTCATTGTGTCAAAAATGACTGCACGATGGAACATGCCTAATTGTAGCGTCCTCATCTACTGAGTCAGACCATGCTAGCATGTGAAATAGCAACTATCCACTTGCAAAATTCATAGAGGCCCTGTGCTAAAATACCAACAAAGTTTGTTCAGCAGATGATAGGAAATTATTTTCATGCACTTATGTAACAAAAAGAAAAAGAAAATGCTGAAAGAAAATCCAAGAAGGAAGTGAGTGGACACATAAAAATGTGACTGAGATGGCGGAGTTCAACTGACAATCCCCTGGAGATTCTGAACCCAAATCCTTCCTTCCCCATGATACAGCTCAATTTTAACACACTGCTGTCTCCCTATAGTGCTGGCCTTGATGCAGCAGCAGTCTTCTATTGAGCAAAGCACTCTCACACACACCTACACTGCAGCAGCTGCACTGGGATTTAGGCCCATGTTTAACATTAAACCAACACTTCAGTTCTTTGCTGGAGGAGGTTTCAGCAGGAGGAAAATACAGTGATCACGGGCTACTGAAACTGAACACTTGTGCAGAACAGAAATTTGCTTTGTAAGACTAGAATGTGACTGCTGCACTTTGTGTACAGAACTTCCAATACATGCAGGCACTGGAGCATGAATTACAGGTCAAGGGCCAAACAAATGATCCAGCTGTGAATCTCCTTGCTTTCATGCATTTAAGATTCCAAACCAAAAGGTAATGGTAATTTAAAAAATGCAGCCAAACACATCTCAAGAAACAAAAGATGACCTATACTTAATTGAAGATTTGGTGACCACACTGGGACAGCAGACACCTTGGCTCTTATTGCATACAACAGACAAAAAAGTGAGCAACTCTATTTCTTTTTCTTTAGCATGGATATACTTAGCATATCCCTCCTCTGTGCATGTGTCTGCCTCATCCATGCACTGCAGTTGGTTTGCAGATGGGGAGTTATTGCTGAGAATGCCTTCTCTTTTGACATGAGAAATATCTCCACTGCAGAAAGTCTCTCCATTTTCTGATTCCCCCATCCTTTAGACTCATGCCTCATCCCTCTGCTGACAGCTCTGCACTGCAATGTCCAGGGGACCCTTACCTTCCTCCAGAACTCCAGTCTGCTCAGAAGCTGGTGATGGAGGTGGGGAAGGAGGCAGATTGGCTGATTCTTCAACTGCTAGAAATCAAACAATGAAAATGAGATACAGTCATTAATTCCAGGAAGACCAACATATGATATAAGCTGCAGTCAGCCTGTTTTGCTCAGCTGAGGAATTAACTGATACCTGTCAGATTTCTAGACAGACCCTTGCAGAATACATGGACTTCTGAAATGATATTAAAAGGATTTATTCTTCTGTTGTTGATTTGTTTTCTAATGGTATGATTTATAAAATTCTGGTTATAGAGAACAATAAAAAAATCAAATATGAGATATTCTTTTAAATCAGTATTGCCTCTCAAAAAGCACTCAGTCACCCAAAGCAACAACAAAAAAGCACAGAGGTATTATAAATTCACACCAACTATCAGAAACTGGCATCCAATCTCTTTAATCCACCTCGAGTACGTGAAAAAACTCCATTCTGCACACTTTTTTTTCTTCTGCTGAGTTCAAGGTTAATTGCAGAACACATGCAAATATTGCTTGTCTAAATGCAAAAGATATCAGCACAGGGAACTTATATCAGCTGTGACATAACAGTGATTCAGCTGAGCAAGGCACAGTGGAAACTTAGATGTACTTGGATTAGGATTTATATTCATTCCCAGTCATGAGACAAGATGTTGAAAACAAATGATTTTTTTTCAATTACTTCAATTGAAGTATGATGAAATCCTAAACAAGCTTCTTAAATGAACTCAGCATAACCTCTGCATTTGATCTCATACCAACCACTCTGAGAATTTTTTTTCCACTCTTTGGGCTTAACCAGTATTTTAAAAAGAAAAAAAAAATCCAAACAAGTCTGTTTTAACAGATCTCTCTTATCAACAGCACCTTTCAACAGGCAGATCTCAGTTTACTATTGAGGGCTTCTTTCCAAGCACAGACAGGCCACTTTCAAAGCCCCAACAGAATTTTCCAGGCTTCTTCCTATTGATTTCAGTGTGGTTTGGAAAAGAGTGTATGTGACTTGTCTTTAAGATGTGCTGCCCAGGGACAGAGTATTTATAAACTCATTACTATGCACCTGTAATACCAACAGTCGTTAACTGAAGACATACTTCTCACAATGTCTTTTAAATTACTTATCTGACTAGATGGAACTGAATATCCAGTTTGCTTCTCCCTGGCCTGAGTGATTTGGGAAATTGGGGTCTTCCATTTAAAACTGAGGCTCTGCAAAGAAGGGAATTACCAAGCAACACCATCTCCCTGCTGCAGTTCTAAGTTAGTTCAATGAAGCAAAAAACCGTGGGAACCAATTTTCCAACAAATATTCTAAATTACTCACTGAATTTAATTCATTCCCAGGCAAGGGCCAAGCACTGCACCAAAGCAGGCAGATTGCCTGTGGGGAAAACCACAGGGCACTGTTTTGATTTGACCACAATGAACATGCACTCAGCAGAATCTACCCTCAGACAGGCTGGGAAGACTTCCTTACCTCAAGATGGAGTATGTCTTTTCTCTGGCCCTTGGTGTACATGTTTTGAGCTACTGCAGAAGTGTTCTGGCAAGGAGCAAGCACTTTAGGTACAAATGGCTGTATACCTACCTTATTTTATAGATAGATAGATAGATAGATAGATAGATAGATAGATAGATAGATGATAGATAGATAGATGATAGATAGATAGATAGATAGATAGATAGATAGATAGATAGATGATAGATAGATAGATAGATAGATAGATAGATAGATAGATAGATAGATACAGATACACATACATATTTCAAAGATATTTCACAAAGGAGGCAACAGGAGGATGGAGACACAGCACAGACCAGTGGCATTGTTACCCTTTCCAGTACAGACTGCTGACATTTGCTTTTACCACGTGACTCCTTCTTCCACAACCTCTCCTCACTCTGCCTGCTGCTCTCAACCTCGTGTGCCCCATCCCTTCCTGCTTCCTGTGGAGGTGCTTCCCCTCCATTTATCTGAGCAGCTACCACCCAACCAGCAAAGCCTCACTTTCTTTCTATATGTCACTCTACCTTTGCCTCTTCAGACATTAATCCTTCATTGCTGTACATGGCTGAACACAAACAGTGCCAACCAACATG